>NW_026261577.1:219309-368457 GCF_900747795.2 Erpetoichthys calabaricus | reverse complement strand
AGCAAAATGACACCTTTTATTGGCTAACTAAAAAGATTACAATATGCAAGCTTTCGAGGCAACTCAGGCCCCTTCTTCAGGCAAGACATCTTGCCTGAAGAAGGGGCCTGAGTTGCCTCGAAAGCTTGCATATTGTAATCTTTTTAGTTAGCCAATAAAAGGTGTCATTTTGCTTGGCTTTTTTCTACATTCATAATGGCTAACACGGTACAACACCCTAGTACTTCTGAGCCAAGACAAATTAGAACTCTAAACAGCAAGTAAAGAAGCAATCTCTTCTGTGATATGCTTGTAAGTCTCATCTGTCTGCGTCCTTTTTTCACTGTCAACAAATAATCAGTTATCAAATTTAAATAATCCTTGTGTTTCTCAACACATTGTATTATTCTGTTTCTTAAATTAAGAGTACATGAGTTGCCTTGATGTCCTGTGAGTCTAATGGCCAGAGACCCCCCTTCTCATACAGAGCAGTAAGGTAAACAAAGAGAGAGCCTTGCAAAGTTACTTTCCTTTGTGTAAACAGAAATTGGAAATTTTACAAACAACTTTCTGAGAACTGGGAAGTCATCCCAATCTGCTAATCTGATCCACCTAGTTTCTTTAATACAACATCAACTCGAGTTTTGAAGGTCCCTAAAGTCCTTCTCTGCACACTACCTGGTAATTTATTCCACGTGTCTGTGTTTCTATGTGTGAAGGAAAACTCTCTGATGTTTATGTGAAATTTTCCCTTAACTTTCCAACTGTGTCCTCCTGTTCTTGTTGAACTCTTTTTAAATTATCAGCCAAGTAGAGCTCGACTGCTTTAATTACCTTCATGATTTTAAATACTTCAGTCATGCCTCCTCTTAATCTCCATTTGCTTAAACTGAAAAGTTTGATCTCTTTTAAACTTTTCTGATAACTGTGGTATAGCAGGTCCACAGCTCACATCAAAAAGGCCACTTTCTAAAATAAATAATCACTGCACTAGCGGCTTAGAGAGAGGGGTCATGGTATGTGTGGCCGGAGCGTTTCCCACGTGATTTGTGATGCAGACGGTCCTCACTTAAGTGCACAGGTGAAGAGTCGTCTGCATCCGTAATTGATGCCGGGAGTTGCCAATTGCCACATCTGATCCATGTCCCCATGATAAATAGAAGCGTAAGGTGACTAGAAAGGGAAGAGAAAAAAAAAGAGGGAAAAAAAACCGGATGGAGGTTGAGAAGGACAGAAGGCAGGAAGTAGGAAGGAGAAAGCCGATGCATGAACGAGCGAAGGTGCTCGTAGTAGAGAACATCTGCAGCTGAGCAGTGAGCCTGGGTGTTTGGCCGGCACCCCGGAAGCAGGCGGTAGTGGTCGCTCCCGCTGAGCATTACTGAGGAGCAGGAGTGACCGGAAGGAGGATGGCTCACCGCATAAGGCCAGGAAGGCAGTGGGAGTTGGGACTTGAGATGTGAAAGCCCCAGCGTGAGCGCCCCGGTCGCTGGGGAGCCCAAGTTACAGTCAGGTGAAGCCCACCGGACCCAGGGATCGGTGAGGCAAACAGACCAACAGGAGAAGGCAGAAAGAAGGTCAGCAGCAAGTAGGGTGGCTCCCCTGGTGCATAGGCTGGACGGGAGAAGCAGGGGAGTCACCAGTAGAAAGGCATTGTTTTAACCTCGTTTTTTTAAATATTTATTTATTGTTTTTAACCTCCACAATTCACAGCGCTTTATTGGATTATTTATTTGAAGATTTTTGAGAGACGCTGCACTTATTTATTTGAACACTGTTTTGATTTTGATTGTTGTTTTAATAAAGCACTTTGCACTTTTTGCACCATCCCCTTGTTACATTGTTGTGCCTCACTGTCCAGCTCATCAGTGACATTACCGATGGTGTCAGGTTCAAGAGCTCCCAAAAGACAGATGGGAGCATGGAGCAGAACCCGCATTGTCACAATAACTCATACCTCGACATCCCTAGAATTAGCCTAGTCACTCTTCACTGGACTTGTCTACGTCTGCTAGGTCTGTTTTGTAGCCCGGAGACTAAAACTGCACACAGTACTCCAGATGCGGCCTGCGGTGTTTTATAAAGCCTCTGCATAACCTCCTGTGACTTGTACTCCACACATCAGGGCGCTAAATAACCTGACATTCTCTTAGCCTTCTTAATGACTTCTGAACAATGTCTAGTAGTCGGTGGTGATGACTTCACTACAACTCAGAAATCCTTCTCATAAGACCTTCCATTGTGTACACAAACCATACATTTTTACTTACTACATTAAATACTTTGCATTTACTTAAATTAAATTTCATCTTCAACAAATCTGCCCAAGCCTGTGTACTGTCCAAATCCCTCTATTGTGATGATTCAACAGATTCTCGATTATCTGCCAAATCCACCTACCTTGGCATCATCTGAAAACTTAACCACCTTGTTATTTTTATTCCTATCCATATCATTTATATCATCATGCTACTCGATACCCAGAGGCTGTTCCCTTGCTCTCAGCCACGTCTTAAGCTATCACACGGGAAAATGTAGGGGTCTTTGTGCGTGATGGCATCCCTAAAGAAGTCCTTACAGACCAAGAGATGCCTTTCACATCGGAAAACATTTAGGGAAATGGCCAAGTTACTTAAAAGCATTTAAAATCTGCGGTGTATCATCCACAAACCGATGGTCTAGTAGAGAGATTTAATCAGACTCTCAAACAAATGCTCCGCAAGGTGGTCAGCAGGGACAGGGTTCTCTCCTTTTGAATTGTTATAAGGATGACAACCTCGGGGAATATTGGATATTTTAAAAGAAGGATGGGAAGAAGAGGCTCTTCCCTCTACCAATATTTTAGGATATATCGCGCAGTTACGCAATAGATTTGGGAAAATTCAACCGATATTAAAAAGCCACTGTCACAAAGATGTGTCACTGACATCATAAAGGTTTGGGACAGCCACTCATATATTGTTTCCTGGCTGCAAAATTGAAGAAAATTGAAAAGAGATGTTCACAGGTTTGAGTCTAAAATAGTTTGGATATTATGGAGGTAAGATGGCAGCTTTAAAGGCCGGTAAGGGAAATGAAGTCATCAGACCCGGAACCAGAAGTGACATTATTGGGACCGGAAGTGATGCCATCATTGGTGCCAGAACCCTGCAGGATTTTCCATGCAGAGAGATTGAGAGAGACAGTCAGTGCTCCCTGCCGCCCGCTGGTCTGGCGTGGTATTTCTATCATTTATGCCATTTAGCGGCCTCCCAATCACACGTTTGTGACAATATATTTATACAGCAGTGGCCCTAACACTGGCCCTTGTAGGACACCACTCTTACAACCACCCAGTTCTGATAGGGTTCCTCGCACCATAACCCTCTGCTTCCTGTGTTTAGCCAATTCTGCACCCATCTACACACCACACCCTGAACTTTCACTTCTTTTAGTTTAGTGGCACCTTATCAAATACTTTCTGAAAGTCCAGATAAAAAATATCATCTGTTCCACTTTGATCATATCCTTTGGTTGGTTCCTCATAGATTCCCAGCATGTTAGTAAAACGCAACCTCCCTCATCTGAATCCATGCTGACTGTTAAATAAAACTCCTGTTCTTGCCATGTGTCGCTCAATCTTTTCCTTAATAATTCCTTTCATTTATTTTCCTGTGATGCAAGTTAAGCTTACTGACCAGTTGATACTTCAATTTTCCCAATCACCCTTTCCATATA
Source organism: Erpetoichthys calabaricus (assembly GCF_900747795.2). Lineage (NCBI taxonomy): Eukaryota > Metazoa > Chordata > Cladistia > Polypteriformes > Polypteridae > Erpetoichthys > Erpetoichthys calabaricus. The sequence continues at coordinate 364,764 of NW_026261577.1, read as the reverse complement.
ATGGGCTTACATTTTCCAGTTCATAAAAATTGTCCCAGAGAGCAGTGATTACTAAAAAGTATCCATCAAAGGATTATATATATATTCACTAAACTCTGTAAGCATTTGAGGATAAATAGCATCTGGTCTTGGAGATTTGTTTGATTTCAACCATTTCAATCTCAGCAGCACTTCTCTCTCTACAATTTCCAAATCCCTCAGTACCTCCTTAGTAGTCCCTGTTACAACTGAGAGGTTATCCACTTTTTTCAGACATGAAATCTTCAGAAAATGGAAAGCTTAGAGCATTTTATATTTCACTATCTGTGTATTGTAAATCCCCTTTATTGTTCATGCGGCACTTCACTTCATCCTTGACTGTTATTTTACTCCTAAAATACTGAAAGAATGTCTTTGGCTACAATATTTCTCTTTAACTGTCTTTTAGAGACCTCATATCTTTCCTAATGGTTGCTCTCAAATGCACTACTGTTAGCATTGGGGTTATTCATCTTAAATGACTTATTCAGTTGTTCTTTTTTTTTCCTTTGCAGCTTCTTTTTTACCTCCTTATTTACCAACTCCAGAGATTTTATTAATTACTTTGAATCCATCCTGCATCATTTGTAAAATGTTTAACTTCTTTCTGCTAACAAATCACAGTTACTCTTGCCTGTTTATTGCTATCACACTGACTTGTCGGTTACTACAAAAGCTTTCTCCACCCTCTGCCCCACAAACCCAAAGGTTGGAGTAAGACTGGAGTAACACCTGCTGTTGTGTGAATCACAAAACAAAAACAAAAAAACACCCTTGTAAAAAGAAAAAAAAAAAACGTTAAAAACTATTAAACTGCTTCACTGCTGCTTAATAGTCTACCAAAAAAAAACAAACAGTTTAGGAGCAAAAGTCATATTTAATGCACACTCACATAGAAGGAGCACAGACTAGCACAGAACACACAGCCTTTGTCACTTTATGATTTAAGAATGATGTCAGCATGTCAGTCTAAGTTGTTTCTCCAATCCACCGCTTCAATGTGTAATCCAAAGGTTTGACATTTCATCCAAATACTTCTGTAAGGATGTCACAAGAACCTTAGAAGAACTGAAGAGATGTGTAAAGCTGGCAAATGTGATAAAAGAATTTTGGAAGTCCTGGGTGTCCGTCAATGCATAGAAAGCCATACTGTCTACAAAAATGGAGGAAACTCACTACTGGAATGGGCAACCCACAAAGATCACAGCATGAAAGCAGAGGTGAATAGAAACCCAGACAGGCAGAGCAAAGGGCCTGCTGAAGTCTCCGGGACTTGAGAAAGTCTCTGTCCATGTGTTCTTATGGAGAAAAGCGTAAGAACGTAGTTTACAGAAGGACAACACCAAGGATATCAATGCAATCTAGCAAAACCATCACTGCACATCTGAAAACTTGTAAAAGATCATCATGATGTTCCAGAACAGACAATGATCTGTGAATGAATGAGACAAAACTTGAAGTCTTTGGTCAAAACATGCAACACTATGTTTGGAAGTAATACAAAAGCGCACATTGATACTAAATCATCAAGGTGAAGGGAGCATCATAGTTTGGCCTGCTTGTTTCTTCATGGCCTGGAACGCTTGTCACTGAATTGAAAATATTTTCAAGAAATCTGACAGAAAAATATCAGGATAGTAGAAGCTTAACAAAAGTTGAGTGATGACACAGGACAATGAGCTCAACAACAGGAAGAAATCAAAAACAGAAAGGGTTAAACATACTTTACATACTGGTGTTCTGGAACAGCCAATAAGAGACACGAGATGCTGTGGCCTGACCTAAAGAGAACTGATCAGAAAAGGGCTCTCAGGGATGAAGGAACTGAAAAGGTTTGGAATGAAGGAATGGGTTAAAATTCATTGCTGATCAGTAGCTACAAAAAGTTCTGTTTAGGTCATTACTGTTAAAGAAGGGTCAACCAGTCTGTAAAGATAGGAGGGTCAGTGAGTGGACTGTGAATGTTTAAACAATGTGAATGTGTTCAAGACGGACAAGAAGCCGTCCAGTTGTTTGTGTTATTACAGTAGTTTACGACAACTGAGGCCGTCTGTAATCGGAGCTTAGTTGAAGATCATACCACATACCTCTTGTTAAGAGGAATTAATATGGATACCCAGGAAATTCCAGTGGGATCAATACCTTGGTCTTGCTCTTGGACATTTGTATAGCACTCTTTATCGAGGATAGGCTGAGGACTTTTGCATAAAGTCACTATAATGGAAGAATAGCAAATTGCTAAACCTTACAATTGATGAAATCTCACAATAAATTTAAACACACAATAAAATAAAGTATTTTCACTCCATTTCTAAGTTTCTCATAAAAATCATAAGACCCAACCTTTCAAGCTCATAAACCCCAACTCTAAATCTTAAGACATTTTTATTTTACACTTACTTTTTCCAGACTTCTTTGAAGGTGGTCGCTTATTTTTCTGAGCTCTAACAGATGTAGTTTCCACAGCCCTCTTTGGTTCAAACTCTAATGATTCAGACTTCACATTGATAGAAGCCTCTGGAGATGAACAGTGTCTGCTATAAGAAGAGTCTAACCTGGTCACCACTCCATCTTGAAGGTTGTCTTCTTTAACACTGTCCAGATTTGTATGGTTATGTGTCTCAATACTGACAGACTTCTCTTCAGGTTCTTCTTTAATGCTCACTGGCTGCAGTTTACTGTCCTCCTCCTTGTTGCTCAGACTTTCCTGTTTAATGTAGATGGACTCCCACTCACAGTCGTCCTCCTTAATATTTACAGTTTTTTCCATGATATTTGCGTCCACATCACAGTTGTCCCATTTCACATCCATTGAGATGTTCCAGTAAACAGCAGCTTCTGCTTTTTCTCTGTGAAAAGAACAAGAATCAGCTTCATTAAAACTTCACCACTTATGCCTAAAGACACTTGAATTTCTGTAACTTCTACCTTGTGACAAATAAAGTTCCACTAAGTCTGTTCTATCTATTGCTGATCACTGGATCTGCTTAATCTGTTTGTTTAAATTGGTGCACGTTTTTAATTTTATTGGGTACAACTTCAGAAGAGAGACTTTGATACAACAGGTATGTCACTTGAGCCAGTTAGTGAGGGAGGTCGTGGTGGTCAGCTTAATAATTAGGGAGTTTGGTCGCAGGTGGACACACAGGTGACATCGCTGAGTGGAGGTGAGACTTGTGCTGGTATTTCTTAAGAGAGCAGCATTTAGTGTGTGAGGTGATTACTGTGCTGTGAGAAAGACACCCACCGTGTGGACTGACAGAGGGGGCAGGAGAGGTAAACATTTGAGCTGGTGGTGGTTTTCAAATTGATTTTATGATCTTGGGTTTACTTTGTTTTGGGGGGTAGATCTTGCTGATTCAGGTCAAAAGCTGGTGCTGTGATTGTCTCAGTGAACACTGAAGAGGTAAATGTTAGCCCTGCTTAATAATTAATCCACAAATCGATTATCGAAAATCAATATGCTTTTTTATGTTAAGTTTAACAGTGGCTGTTGTTGGCCTCTGTTTCCTCAAATTGTGATTATTTCTTGAATTAATGTATTTACCAGCTTTCTGCTGGTCAGTTGAAGGTGGCATTTGGAGTTGTAAATCAATCTGCACCACTTTCTCCTTAATCTTTGTCAAATGAGCTTGGAATGCAGGAATACACCGTAAGTAATCAAAATGTAGAGAAGGAGGTGGCGACGGTGTGACTGGATGATGTGAAGTAGAAAATGGACTTGAAAACGCTAAGTGAACTGGAGACACACACACTGATAATTGAATAGAAAAGACACGCGGGCGGCCACAGGAGTATTGACTCGAGTAAAGTTAGGCGCTGGGCTGGAGGCTGTGCTGTTTGTCCCTCACTTAAGTCATGTGCAGTAACTCTGAGTTGAGCGAATGAAAACTTACACATCCATAAAACGTTATCTCCAAACCCTGAGCACTTATCCTTGTTTGTCTCTCCGTGTTCAAATTCTTAATGTGAAGACTTTTCAGCGAAACATCGCACTCTCAAATAACCTTACAGTTTTATATAAGTTAATATGAATCTATGAATCAATTTACACTCCTAGTCATACTTTAATAATTGTTGTAATGTTAATTTACCCATTCTTAGAGATTTAAAATGTTGAACTTGATGTAATTTACATGCCACACACCCTAATAATACACGCTCTACAGTCTCTAGCTGATTACGTGATCTACACACTCCAGACTGGTGCTGCCTTGTCTTGAATTATGTATAATTAAACCTAATATGCCCAATCCTGACACATGTTAATATCGTTTCTTCTCTTCTTGTTCTGCCCCCCTTTTCCTATTAATCTCACTCTGCTTTCTACTCTGCTCTGTACATTTGCCTTCCCTTACTGTCAGTGTCCCACATGATTTGCCACATCTCATTGATTTTCAGTTGTGTCAGACTGTTAACTTCTGATTTACTGAATGTTAATTCTAATTCAATAACAGATGACAATCCCCGGTGCTTCTTCTCTGTTAGCGTCTCACCTGCTTCTCCCATGCGGGCTCTGCAACAGGCGAGACACTTAATGCAGCTGACCTTCTCTACACCGTCCTGCTTCAGCTGTTTGGCTCGCCTGTTCAGCTACACGCGAGCCTGTACTCACTCGCTCTCTCGCACCGACTTCCTACTGCTGCGGATTCCTGCCTCCTCCTGCAACCTCCGTTCTCTCTCCTCTCCTCTCTTTTCTTTTACTTCTTCTCCATATATGCGGGGAAGACATGGCAGCTGCTAGGGTTACCACTTTTAATACAAAAAAATAAGGGACGCATATGTATTGATTCAAAACGGGACGCGCAATTTCATTCTCAAATACTGGACGATTCTGTATTTTAAAGGACGGGTGGCAACCCTGCCCAGCCCATCAGCCACAGGACAAATCATGGATGTGGGCAGTTTCCCACCTGTGCACTTAGTGAGAAACGCAGACACCGCAGATCACCCTGAATAAGATGTTTAGTTGCCTTAATTGCCAAATCATCAACAATATTGTTTCCTTTGACTTCTTTATGTGCTGGGACCCGTAAAAAACTAGCAAATAAACTCAAATTCTCTAACTGATATAATATTTGAAGTACTGTGGCAGATCAGTTTGGATTCTCCCTGCTACACCACAAATTTCAAAGATGTCCACGTGGAGCACATGAGAGAGGCTGAGAGACACGGCGCAGATCAGTCACCGGCACACAGACACACACACACACACACACACACACACACACGGGACACTCCAAGGTGAGTGCTGTTAGTATTTATTGATCCAAACTCTGTAGTTGAAATACTGTACTGTGTATGTAAATGTTAAAGCTAAACTTATAAAGCTGGTCAAATCACTTTTTTAACTATTACAGCAAACAGTATTTGCAAAAATAATAATTTTAGAAAATGCATTTATACATATATACAATACAACGTGGCTTACTGCACTGCGCTCTCGTGTCTCTCTGTCGGATAGTCTTGTGAGTAGTGATCGGCCGCTCGATACTGAAGTTTCGACACTGTGTCGAGCGCTCCGCTTCGAGGCTTGTTTCAAATGCGCCCGTCACGTGATTTTGAGGCACGCTAGCGTAATGACGTCATTGGTATCCGCACAGTCAGCAGTCGATTTGGTACTCACTCGTCTGCTGAACTGCTTTGGCTCATAGCGTAAAAGCACTTGTCCCTGCTACAATGATAAGGTATGCTGACGCAAGTTCAAATCATAATTGGGGCTCGCGTATGTTAAAATAAGAACTTTGTACAAAACAGTTATGTAGTACTTGTCTGTAAGTTAACAAATATATTTTGGGAACACTATGAACGATTTACATGGAGCAACCTTTTTCCTTGGTGTGGAATCGTACCACCTAGAATCTGCAACAAATTGATGAGCATATTTTGTGTAAGGTAGCACGTATTATAACAATCCAGAATCTACTCTACCCCATGTCGATCATAGCAGAGAGGCTAAGAAATGCTTCACTAAAGCCGACGTGGTCATTACACCAGTATATGCACAAGACACTCCTCATTAAACGTTTTTAATATTCAGTGATTCCCAGATCTGTAGCTAATTTGTATTATTGATTTCCAAAAAGCAATGTGAGTTAAAGCGAGTGCTGCATAACTAATCACAACTGTCTTTAAAAACAGAATCAGTGCAATCAACAGTGTCTTCTGCAATTTAGTGAAAGCCTCTGGATTTCTGCATGAATGAGACAAAAATGTTGTTAAGAAACTTTGTGAATTCATCCAGAGGAGGACAAAAAGATCACTCAAGTACTGACAAGAAGGAGCAGCTGGATAAGAACATCTGGAGCCAAACTTTCAAAAAAGCACCTGACTTTGTCAGCAACATCCTTTCCTTGTGAATGCTTCTTTTCAAAGGGGGGTAAATAAGTAGCCTTCTGAAGTGCAGCACAACAGAGTAAAAGACTGATGAAAATAGAATTATTGAAAGACTAAGCTTTTGTCATTTCTGTATTCTTAAACCATCTTCAGTTCCACAATCCCCCGCAGTCACTGTCACATTTAACGTTCCCTGCTCCTCACCTGTCATGTCACCCAAAGCATCAACACTCAGTTTCATTAAAGGCTTTAACGTCTTTCCTTTCATACACATAAGACAAACATTTCCTCTACATACATGTCCAATAATAACAGTAAACTGGCAGGTGCCTTGTCTCCCATTATTTGAGCTCGTCTGCCACACGTTACACTGGGGGACAAATGCAATGTAGAATACCGAAAATGTACACCTTCAGAAGTGGAAAAAATTGACAGTATAAGTAGAACATTTCAGATGAACGATGAATTTTGTTAATCATAAACAATGCAACATAACTATTATATGTGTTGGTAGTTTTTTATTTATTCTCACCAAACATTACATATCTACATGGGAAATGAACATGGGTAATATGTTTATAATCAATCTCACTAAAATACACTGTCAAAATATATTAATGAGCAAAGTGAGACGCATTGGCATTTAGGAAATATCAAAAAGCATATGCGCTGTCATTTAGGACAGAATGCATTGTTAACGTCACGCACTCTCTACTAACACGATGTCACGAAAACAAAGAAACAGCACAGTCCATGCAAACTCATATCCTCCTTGGTTTTTGACCTTATGATTAATTGTCAATATCAAATCAATAAAGTCATATAAAGAAGATGACAAGTCTGCTATAGTCAGTTCAATTAACGCTCCTTTTAAAAAGTTTGCTTATACAGAACATAAAACAGAATCTCAATGATACGGGACTCGCGAGTAGTAACAAATAATATGTGACAATGAGAAATTATAATTCCTAATAACGGGAACAAGTAAAAACTACGACTTCCTATAACGGACACTGTAAATGTAGGCATTTCAATAAATAATTTAGGAGACTTGTCTGTGCATTTCAATATCGATTTAAGAACTACGTAGGCCACCTGTTGCACTATAAACGGTACCTGAAGCAGCACTTAACAGTAAACAGTCTAACAGGACAATGACTGACTGTACGAAGATGCTGCGCCGCTACAATAAAGGTTCACACTGTCATTCTGCATGTTTAGAAGGCGCTGATTGGCTGAAACTGTTTATAGCGAATTGTCTCCAATTGGTAGTGCCGTATAGCGATCAGAAACGAAAAGACACATTTAGGCATGCTGCACAGTAGTTTGTTTTTCTACAATACAAATTCAGTACGACACCAGGGTCTTCAAACACTCAACTATGAAGCATATTACGTTTTACAGTGAAACTCTTTACATACACAATATAATTAGGGACGTGTGCCCCCTGCCCGACTATGGCGGCCCACCCTTCCCTCGATAGCTCGATATCTGTTCAAGTTCGAAATTTTTGTTAAATGGAGGAATTGAAAAAAATACCTTTCACAAGAGGAGGATCAACGATGCAAACCCCAGGGACCTCATGCATAACGCCGTGCGTAGAATTCGCACTATAACATGACGTAAGCACAAAAGCTGAAATTTGCTTACGCACAGAAAAATCCAGATGCAGGAATCTGTGCGTTTGCCAACTTCTGCGTTCTTCTGCTACCTAAATCCCACTCAGAGTGGAAATTAACGCACGTACACGCGCCTGCTGTCCCACCCCAACTTCTCCCAGAATTACGCCTCTTTGAATATGCAAATCAATATAAATTGCCCTTAAGCTCAGCGTTCTGTGAAGAACTTCAGCAAATACCAAATGGAGGCAAAGTAAAACGTACTATTTGTTGGTTTAAACAGTTATATAAGCAACAAAAGGAAGTTGATCAAGTGACATAGTGTGTCGGAGAAACTTGAGAGCTCAAGTTCACAAAGTCGCACAGTGCCCGAAATAAAAAAAAGTTGTCACATATCAAAGTCGGCGTGAAAAGGCGACTCGTAGCGGACCGTCTGAGTGTCATATGAAAGCTTATTAGGGTACAGACAAAAAAAAATAGGCACACTGTGTGAAAAAAGCAAGAAATGTCAACTTTAATCTCGAAATTTCCACTTTAATCACATAGTTTATTTTGTCATTAAAGTAGAACATCATAAACTTCATCTTAAAATTGTTTAATTTACTAGTTTCTCAAATCTCATCGTAACTAAAGGAGCACATTAAATGCTTTGTTTTGTATTTGATCTTCTATGTGCTCTATGTGCCTGAATCACTACGTGCTCTTCCTCTGACAGGACACAGAATCCATTACATTAGTAATATTACAGCTCTCTGAATAATTAAAATACTGAGAAGTATACGTGATATCATTTTCATGATGATACGAGTTAAAGCATGTTCTTAAACAATGGAACACGGTGGCGCAGTGATTGTTCATGTCTTACATAAGGTGCTTGCTGCGCCATGCACGACCTTCAATGAAATGCTTTATTACAGAAGTACTGTCTTTTTCAAACGTACTAACCCCCAATTCCTGTCCTTACTTTTCTTTCTCCAAATACCCAATCGCCACACAATCAGCTCTGTAATAGACGATAAGCCATCTGTAAGCTTAGAACGATGATTCTTCAAAACTTTTAAGGAACATCGAAATATCTTCGTAATGTTTAATTATTCTATCCATCTATCCTTCCAGTGTCACGCCAGGCACAGCATGAAGCTCAAGGTCGCTAGCGCTGCGGCACCGTGTAGTTAAAGTTTTATCTGTATAATATAATAAACATATTTTGCTTCATTTCATCTTAAAAATGATATCGTCATCATATGTAAATACGCACTTTATAAAGTGGCTCAGGTTGTGCAATATTATAACTGTACCATAAGTACAATTACCTCACGGTAACTCACAAGTACAAACAGTTCTACAAGGAGCACTTGATGGACTGATTGAGTGTGTTTGTAGTTCTTGGGATGAAACTGTTTGTGAACTGCAAGGTCCTTACAGGAAAGGCTCTGAAGCGTTGGTCGGATGAGAGCAGTTCAAATAGCGAATGGCTGAGGCAGCGAGTGCTTCATGCTATATACCGATAATTCTCTTTTCAATCGCTGTAGATCTGTGATTCACACTCAGATACAGTGATATAAAGACTCCGAGTGGTGCAGTGCGAGTAATATGGAAAAAGATGATCCACTGTGGCAATCCCTAATGGGAGCTGCTGACAGAAGAAGAAGAAGAAGAAGAAGAAGAAGAAGAAGAAGAAGAAGAAGAAGAAGAAGAAGAAGAAGAAGAAGAAGAAGAAGAAGAAGAAGAAGAAGAAGAAGAAGAAGAAGAAGAAGAAGAAGAAGAAGAAGAAGAAGAAGAAGAAGAAGAAGAAGAAGAAGAAGAAGAAGAAGAAGAAGAAGAAGAAGAAGATGCAGTGAGAGTAACAACGCTAAAGCAGTTACGGTATTTAGAATAGTTTGACCATTCTGTGGACCATTATATTGCTACAGGTTAATTACAATCAGATGCATTAAATTTATGAACGCTATGCGGTTAATTTCAGTGTATTTGATAAAGCTGCCGTCGTGGATGTGGATCTAAGAAAGTGTAAGCACACAGGAACAGTAGCACTGCTTTGACACTGGGGGCCGCCAGTTTGCAAAACCGAGCGGAGAACTTGCGTACACGAAGGTATGAGGTACCGTGGAAAAGTGCATGGCTTTACGCCAAGTGTAGGTTTTATACATCGAGATTTGAACGTGGAAACGTTCTTGCGCAACCTTTCTGTGTGTACGCACCATTTATACATGAGGCCCCTGGTGTTTTTACTGAGAGACAGTTGCAATACCATTTAGCCACCTAATCGGGATAATTAACGAGCTCCGCACAACTGAACTACTACTACTGTTCTTACTGCAGCGGATATAGAAATATGTTGTTTGACATATGCATGTTAAATTGGTTTAATTGACACGAGAGTATCATTGTTGTATTCTTGTAATGAAGATGAAAAAATTATATTTATAGATGTATACTATATGACGTACGGTTTCGAACAAAATTAAGCATTCTATAAAAAGGTTGCACGATTTACCTAATCTTTTTATATATATATAAAGTTGATATATGACAATACATCTTTGACACTATGTATCAGACAAAGGAAATCACAGCAATTTACAAGAACAATAATGAATTCTTAGCAACTACCTGAATTGTACCTTCAGGCTGTCACTTAACTATATCAACTGAAGTGTGTAATGTCAATACGAATTACAAAATATAACTAGAGAGTTGTGTGTCAGATAGACTCTCAAAAATATAGAGGTCAATGGCTTTGAGTGTGCTGAGGCTTCACAAAAATTCAGTAACCAGTGACCATGTCTGCTCGAGGCTTTGAAGCCCTGTCATGATGCAATCTCAGTACGCATGTCTGCTCGAGGCTTCGAAGCTCTGTCATGATGCAATCCCAGTGCGCATGTCTGCTCAGTGCTTCTAACCAAGCTTGACGATTCCAGTGTGCATGTCTGCTTACTGCTTCGAATCATTATTCATCGAGCTCCCGTTTGAAGTACATATGGCATCAGCAGAATTCAAAAACTTGAAAGAATTCCCAGGTGAAATGAATGTTTGTGGATGATCAATACATTTTAAATGATTGTGCCCGATAATACTTAGTGGCAAAAAATAAAACTAAATTCTACATCCTACAAATGCCGATAATAATGCTGCAAAGAAGAGCTTTAGTAATAAGGGTGACGACACATTTCTCACTATAATACTCTCATAAATATCCATTCTTCGCCTCGTGCAACGTTTTCATGCAACACTGAACGTATGTCATATAGTATACATCTATATATAATTGTTTTCCTCTTCATTACATACATACATACATAAAAAAACATACATTATATACATCCACTCTGTTAAAAACAGTAGTGGTGCAGCGGTAGCGTTGCTGCTCCATAATAAGGGTTGCGTGGGTTCGCATCCCACATCCACCCGTTGTGAATTGTCACCCAAAAGATTCTGTTTTTCTTTTTTTTTCCATTTAACAGCAGTCTATAACTAAAAAAAAAATTTGAGTGACGATTTCAACTGTTATTGTAGTTGTTGATGGCGGGTTTGGCGGGAGAGCTACACGGTAAATGTGTTAGTAACTGGGATTGCGCCTCTATAACTGGAAGATTGCTTAAGAATGATACATACTGGACAACTATGTGTTTTAGGAAATGTTTTATTATTGCACTGTGCTGTGACTAAGACAACTTTTTACTGATCGCCTATCCAGACCTTGAAGATGTGTTCACGAGAGAGGGATGCTGCTGGTAAAGGCAAATGCTTTTTCAACAGCAGGTCCAGATGTGTTTATCCCGCTGCTTTTTGTTGCCTCAGCACTCAAGAGGATCTTTAATGCCGACATTGATATGTGCACTGGTCACCTTGGAGTATCTCGTGTATCTATGTGCCGGTGACTGATTTGCACCATGTCTCTCAGCATCTCTGATGTGCTCTGGATTGACACCTTTGAATGTTTGGTGCAGCAGAGCAAATTCAACCTGGGGGGGTTGTTTCCGTACGTCGCTTAAATCATCCGAGATCAGATCATCTTGGATGAGTTAATGCCAGTGAAACCCATCCAGGATAAGTCGGTTTTTCAAACGCAGTCGTATAGTAGATTAGTCTAGCTGGATCTAATCATCCGAGATGAATGCGTGCGCCCACGCTGAGTGAAAACCCTATATATATTGAGTCTAGAAAACATGATCAGCAAGTCCTTGATAGGCTGTAACAAAATGACGAAAGAACGGGCACATTTTTTTTTCACACAAGCGGAGCAAGACCTTTTATTCGAAGGACATGAAGAATTTCAAGATTTAATATGCACAAGGGGTAACACTGCAAAAGTAGCCCAAACCAGAAAAGACGGCTGGCAAAAAGTGGCCGACAAACTAAATGCTAAGTAGTGTGCATTGTACTTACTGAATGCAGTATTTCATTTCCTATGTGTCAGATTGATTATTATTTAATATGTCATAATTCCAGATCAAACGTGAGCACAAGGAGAACATGGGAACAGGTTAAAGTGAAGTACAAGAATATACTTCAAACTGGTAAATATTAGTATATAACTATTTAAAGAATTGTTGACATAAAGAATCATACATAATAAAAAAAACATTAATTCTAAAGTTAATAAGAAGGCAGACAAGCAAAAAACAGGTGGAGGTCCACGCGGTCCACACCTAACCCCGCAAGAGTTAGCTCTCCAGCAAAATGCCCATCACCCTGTTTCTGAGGGCATTCCAGGGCAAAGCTCCTCCTCAGAACCAGTGGCAGGATGCAGTGGTCATTTCATTTCAGGTAAAGGATGGTCATTAAATACATTTGTCATTGATGTGTGCCATAGGTATTTTCCATATAGCCCTCTTTTTTGTTGGGTCAGTTGCAGGGAATGTCATATCCCAAGAACTTGTGTCTGACCAACGAGATATTGACAAAGGTCAAATATTTGATGAAGACACTGTGTCTGATTATTCAGATCTGCGTACAATCCAGTGCCCCAATCACATTTGGAAATCCTGGGTAATGAGAATGTTAGACTGATTATGAGATTCTTCCTGGAACTGTGGGTGTTTTTGACTGTGTGTTGCCTACCTGCAATGGCATGAAACGCCTCTTTTATTGTCTGCACATGCAGGTGTCCAGGAAACACTATGAAAACCCGAAGGAAATATTTCAGACACAGACTTTACAAATTGCCTGGCAAACTGCACTTTTAGATAGATATTCCACATCGCCTACAGTATATCAAAAAGTGCCAACTGCAAAAAACCTCAAAGCAATGCATACTGTCTGTGTGGTTGTGAGAGCCCGACTTCGCCTAGTTTGACTTCGAATATAAGGTGCTAATAAATCTTTGAGGTACAATATTCCCCCTCGGCTAAAGTGGTATCTTTCGAAAAGAATTTCCTCCGGGAGCAATAAAAGATCTTGCCGATCGCGCAAAACCCTCTCTATATGAAATTCTCTTCTTATAATTTGTGCACCGATATCAATTGGTCGCTCATTCATGAACGCCGAAGCCATGACTGAATGAATTCCATGTACTGACACTGATTAAGTGTGTGAGCTAGTCCTTGTTTACACCGAGCAGGTTTGAGGATTTGGATGTGTTGCTATGACAACACATCCAGCAAGAGTTTCGAAAAACCGACAGATCCAGGATCAGGCCAAGTCATAAACAATTACATCGGGCTAAACGAGTAATCCACGTATGAAAAATACCCCCCTGATCTACCACAGTGGGTTTGTTATCACCTTATTCAATGGAGGGGTTCGTGGGCGTCAAATGGCAACGAATAGAAGATGGATTAATGTAAATACGTGAGCTGCCTTATGCAATTAGTCATCGCATTTTGATGGCGATTCTAAGTGGGGATGATTCCCTAACAGATCTCTTATGCGATCCTTCCACAGTATCTCTCAAAATTATTTAGTTCAAACTGGTTATAAAGATTTCATTCCTGATCATTTTATTATTATTATTAATTTTGAGGAGTCTTTAATTCGGATCGAACTCGGGCTAGCACTACGCTCAGAATTTGAAAAGCAACCACGTTAGTCAGTTGAGCCACTGACGGCGTCTTTTCTTCGTTGCGAACTCGTTACTTTTGAGCTCCATAAAATATTGTAAAGTATTAATAAATTAAATATTTCAATACTTGATCGAATAATAACATCCGTGATTTAAGGATTTCACCTTTTCTTTCTCAAATGTGCTTACCTATATCATGGAAAAGTACTGGGATAAACCTTTATTTTCCGTCTACTCCGTTTTAATTAAGTCAGAACAAAGAAAACATTTACGGCTATTAAATGTGATCTCAAGAAAAGATGAGGGTTAATTATAATACTAATAACAGGAGCGATTATAATGATACAGTGCAAAAGTAAATACTAATTGAAAGAGCCGGGGATCCATGAGTGAGGCGTCTTATTTTGCTTAACTCTTGCTATCGTACAGTGCATTCTGCCTGTCGGCGTTAGTATATATATATATATATATAATTTTTTTTGACATCAGACACTAGAAGCTGCTGACGAACCCCTCTCTTCGTTGTCAGTATGTAGCAGCGAAAAAGTAAAAACAATAAGAGTTTTAACAGACGTCATTGAAGTGGATAATTAGTTTGTGTAACGTTAATGAAAATGGCCAGGAGGTGTCACTAGAGAGGTGAGTGTTAAATGCTTCGAAGCTGCCATACGATTTCCGACACAATTGCTTCAAACGTTTTGATGCTTTGTGAGGCTTCACTCCGCCCATCACTATTGGACACCACGGAGGGACAAAACTGAAACAAAGGCAGAAATCAAAGCGCCGTACGTGTGGAATGCCCGTCTCATTGATGTCTGCGATTCGAGAAAGAATCGACAAAAGGAACACACGGAGATGAATGAACAGACGCCAGCGATGTGACTGGGTGGTACGAAGTAAAATTTGGGACTCAGACACATGAAGTGAACCGCAGATACCAATGAACAGAAACAGCACGCGGGTGGTCACAGGAGGATTCACTCGAGCAAAGTTCGGCGGGGGGCTAACTAACAAGAACGCACCGCTCGCCACTCATTCAAATCGCGCGCGGCGATTCTAATGAGCGAATAAAAACTCACACATTCATAAAGTGCGCCCCCAAAACTCAGAAAACTTACTGTGTGCCTCTTAGCGATGGGATTGTTTCTGAACTCGTTCACACTTCTCTCTCATTCAGCAACAGTCTTGCGTCCGTAGTGTTTCACAAAGCGAGACAGTGGCAGCGTGGCTACAGTAGCTGTCGCGTTAGATGACGTCATCCGCGGGCAACATAGGATCACGTGACAGTTAAGCGAGCCAGCGCGCTGCCTGGAGAGAGGCTGGGTGGCTTAGTGTCCGGCTGCCTTATGGGAGCCCCTTAAACCATCAGAATCATCGGAGGAGCTGCGGTTGTTTGGGGCTGCCACAGAGCCGTTTGGTTTTCTGATCATGGACTGAATTTTTTTTTTCCAATTATTCTTTTTTCCCTTCGCTTTTGATTTCTTGTAAATAGCTCTTGTAAAATTTACTAAAACTTCTTGGTATCTTTTTTGTTTTGTTTTTTGATACGATTATTTATATATCATAATAAGAAACTTCAATCTCTCCAGGATAAGTATAGGTCCCTCCTCTCTTTCTTCTCTGTATCTCTGCTATCTCCAAAGAAATCCGTTTTAATAATATTCTCTGAAAGAAATGTTCACAAGCTTTTCTCTACCTTTAAGTCTCTCTTAAGTCCACCTGCTTCTCCAAGACCTGTGTCATTCTTTCCTGATGATTTTGCTTCATTTTTCTCTTTCAAATTCACCAAAAGACACCAAAGACATCTTCTGAGTCTCCTCTGTGTCGTTCTCCTCTTTCATCCTTCCCAACTCTAAATGACTCGGACATTTTTGACCCGACCTGTGCTCTGGACCCCATTTCTTCACACCTTTCTGCAGTCCATCTCTCCTTCCTTGATCCCCTATTATCTTTTCTTTTTTCAGTGCCTCACTGACCCCCAGTATCTTCTCTACTAATTTCAAGACGTCTTGTTAAATCCTTATGCTTAAAACCCATCTCTTATCCCATCTGCCCATGAGAATTACCATCCTGTGTCCATTCTGTCATTTCTGTCCAAAACCCTAGAACTCATAGTTCATAAACACCTCTCTTCATTTCTCTTTGACTATAATCAACTAGATCTACTTCAGTGTGGATTCTCTAAGGGTCCCTCTACTGAGACTCCACTGTTTTCAATCACAAATGCTCTTAGATCTGCTCGAGCTGCTTCTCCCTCCTCTGTCCTCATCCTCCTTGCCTGTTCATCAGCCTTTGTTATGGTTCACCACTCCCTGCTTATCTCTTCTCCTAATTAAATTGGAATAAGCGGCTCTGCTTTGAACAGGTTCAAGACCTCCCTCTCGGACTGATCCTTTTGTGTCTCCTTGGTCTAACTCCTTGTCTTCTTGACAGAACATTTCTACAGATGTGCTTCAAGGACTGGTGTTGGGTTCACTTTTCTTTTCCTTGTACATTTGTTCCTTTATCAATGTTATTTCATCTCATGGCCTCTCCTACCACCTCAGTGGTGGGGACTCACAGATCTCCTCTCATTTCTCTCTTACAGTCCACTGCTTTCAGCCGAGATCTTCAGTTGCCTCCCTGCCATCTCAATCTGAATGAATGATCAGCACCTTAAAGTGAGGATCTGATCAAAGACTTTGTAATCAGAACAAGTAAGAGAACACTTTTCAAATATACTGTAAATAAAGTGGAAGCATACAAAAAACATTATTTACCATCTTACTGTAAGTTTTCTTTCATTTTTAAAATAACATTTTATTTTAGTTTGTTATTGTTTATATTTTGAATTAGATATATATGGGGCCACCAAAATCTTTTAAGTTCTTGAATCCAGCAACATCCCTGTATTTTTTAATCCTTTCTTTTGTGTAAATGCGCTTTGTTGTGTAATAAAAATGAGGAAAGTAACCTGCTTAATAAAGCCCTGAAGACACAGCCTACAATGAATCTCGGCAGAACAACAAAGTATTTCCATAATATTCTCAACTAATGTGGAACCGTATATTGTGAATTTCCCATGGGATTAATAAAATATCTATCTATCTAGTGTCCGACCTTGCCGTTTTAACGCATAGACGACATCCATAGCAGTGACGGTTTTCCTTTTTGCGTGTTTTGTGTAAGTAACGGCATCTCGAATCACATTCTCCAGAAAAACTTTAAGCACTCCACGAGTTTCTTCGTATTTCAGGCCAGAAATTCCTTTTACTCCACCTCGACGAGCTAAGCGGCGAATGGCAGGCTTTGTTATACCCTGGTTATTGTCACGAAGAACTTTACGATGGCGCTTAGCACCACCTTTGCCAAGGCCCTTTCCTCCTTTTCCACGACCGGACATTATCACTCACTATTCGTTAGCTTTCAAACACAAAATAAACACCAACAGACTGCCGTACACTACTTTTCGAACAAACCGAAGCTAAGTACTGTAAAGGTATTGACCGGACCTATTAGGAAACACGCACTTCTAAAATGGGCGCTCAGATTCAAACCGCGAGCTCACTCGGCTTTACTTTTCTCCTGATTTAGAGCAGATGCACGTAAAACCGAAACTGAACCTGGTGAAACAAAATTTCCATATTCAAAATTTAAATAATACACTTTCTGTCTATCTTAAAAACTATATTTGATGTGACCTTTTTTAATTCTAAATGGATATTTTTTTTTGTTTTTTTTAGAAATTTTAATAGTAACTTATAATTGTTTTGTGTTATGTATGTAAGCAATTTTTTGCATTTTGTCAGGTGTTTTTTCCTTTAAAATTAGCAAGTATAATTCAGTACACTGTTAATTTTCATTTCTTCTTTTGGGCTAATTAAGGGCAGCCAGGTTGAGTTTGTAGATAAGGCTTTGGAATTTTAAAATATAATTTTTTAAATCTCTGTTATTGATACATGTTACCCAAAAGCAGGTCACTTCAGTCAGGACCCTTGTTGGATGAATGAGGTGGAGGGACAGATGTTGAATTGAAAAGCTCAATCCTAATGGATATGTTTCACATTTATGCCCTATGCTAGTTTTTCTGGAAGTATTTAAAATATTTTAGCAAAATATAAATGCATTTTGCATGTTGTGAAACCACAAGGGGATAAGTGGTATTTGGATTCTGTGACCCGAGTAAAGTGAGGTTTTCTTTTTTCATGGTTGTTTTTGATATTATTTATTGTACATCATTGACGCCTGTTCTCTCATAACATTTTCTTGTACCTCCATTCTCCTTGAAAACATGATTACTTCATATTTATTCTGCACCACACTCCAGTCCAGTTGGTGGCAGTAATGCACTATAGGTGGGTCTGCTAACTGCCATAAAAAGACAAAGAAGAAGAAGAAGAAGTTGGTTTCATCACAGCTTGGCTGTGTTGCACACGGTGTACTTTTCATTTTCTGAGTATTTTTTGTAATGTGCACTTTGTTTGGCTCTTTCAAAAAAATCTAATACTTTTATTAAAAATACTAATGCGGTGTAATCCGTTTAGATGTATTGTTATGTGTATAAAGTACAAAGACTCTCTGATGTGTACTCATCATTGCCGTGCCAAATCTCTCACTGTAGGCTTTGTAAATTAACCACACAGAATGTATAATGTGAAAACTATGCACTGTTTGGGAGATGTAATCATACAATTTGAGCATGCATCTGTAACTGCTTAAGAAACGGAACTGAAGATGAAAAGTAAAATAATAAGCAGAATGTACAACCCCAAGTCCAATGAAGTTGGGACGTTGTGTAAATAAAAACAGAATACATCCATCCATCCATCCATCCATCCATCCATCCATCCATTGTCTCCCGCTTATCCGAGGTCGGGTCGCGGGGGCAGCAGCTTGAGCAGAGATGCCCAGACTTCCCTCTCCCCGGCCACTTCTTCTAGCTCTTCCGGGAGAATCCCAAGGCGTTCCCAGGCCAGTCGAGAGACATAGTCCCTCCAGCGTGTCCTGGGTCTTCCCCGGGGCCTCCTCCCGGTTGGACGTGCCTGGAACACCTCACCAGGGAGGCGTCCAGGAGGCATCCTGATCAGATGCCCGAGCCACCTCATCTGACTCCTCTCGATGCAGAGGAGCAGCAGCTCTACTCTGAGCCCCTCCCGGATGACTGAGCTTCTCACCCTATCTTTAAGGGAAAGCCCAGACACTCTGCGGAGGAAACTCATTTCAGCCGCTTGTATTCGCGATCTCGTTCTTTCGGTCACTACCCATGCTCATGACCATAGGTGAGGGTAGGAAGTATAGATCGACTGGTAAATTGAGAGCTTCGCCTTGCGGCTCAGCTCCTTTTTCACCACGACAGACCGATGCAACGCCCGCATTAATGCGGATGCCGCACCGATCCGCCTGTCGATCTCACGCTCCATTCTTCCCTCACTCGTGAACAAGACCCCGAGATACTTGAACTCCTCCACTTGGGGCAGGATCTCGCTACCAACCCCTGAGAGGGCACTCCACCCTTTTCCGGTTGAGGACCATGGTCTCGGATTTGGAGGTGCTGATTCTCATCCCAGCCGCTTCACAATCGGCTGCGAACCGATCCAGAGAGAGCTAAAGATCACGGCCTGATGAAGCAAACAGGACAACATCATCTGCAAAAAGCAGTGACCCAATCCTGAGCCCACCAAACCGGACCCCCTCAACACCCTGGCTGCGCCTAGAAATTCTGTCCGTAAAAGTTATGAACAGAATCAGTGACAAAGGGCAGCCCTGGCGGAGTCCAACTCTCACTGGAAACGGGTTCGACTTACTGCCGGCAATGCGGACCAAGCTCTGGCACTGATCGTACAGGGACTGAACAACCCTTATCAGGCGGTGAAGGATGCCGTCAAGCTGAAGAAGGAGTCCTACAGGACCCTTTTGTCCTGTGGGACCCCGGAGGCAGCTGATAGGTACCGGCAGGCCAAGCGGCATGCGGCTTTGGTGGTTGCTGAGGCAAAAACTCAGGCGTGGGAGGAGTTTGGGAGGCCATGGAGAATGACTTTCGGACGGCTTCGAGGAGATTCTGGTCCACCATCCGGCGTCTCAGGAAGGGGAAGCAGTGCAGTGTCAACACTGTATATGGTGGGGATGGTGCGCTGCTGACCTCGACTCGGGATGTTGTGGTCGGTGGGGGGAATACTTCGAAGACCTCCTCAATCCCATTAACATGCCTTCCAATGAGGAAGCAGAGCCTGGGGACTCAGAGGTGGGCTCCCCCATCTCTGGGACTGAGGTCACCGAGGTGGTCAAAAAACTCCTTGGTGGCAGGGCCCCGGGGGTGGATGAGATACGCCCGGAGTTCCTCAGGCTCTGGATGTTGTAGGACTGTCTTGGCTGACACGCCTCTGCAACATCGCATGGACATCAGGGACAGTGCCTCTGGATTGGCAGACCGGGGTGGTGGTCCCCCTCTTTAAGAAGGGGGATCGGAGGGTGTTCCAACTACAGAGGGATCACACTCCTCAGCCTCCCTGGAAAAGTCTATTCAGGGTCCTGGAGAGGAGGGTCCGTCGGATAGTCGAGCCTCGGATTCAGGAGGAACAGTGTGGTTTTCGTCCTGGTCGCGGAACAGTGGACCAGCTCTATACCCTTAGCAGGGTCCTGGAGGGTGCATGGGAGTTTGCCCAACCAGTCTACATGTGTTTTGTGGACATAGAAAAGGCATTCGACCGTGTCCCTCGGGGAATCCTGTGGGGGGTACTCCGAGAGTATGGAGTACCGGCCCCCCTGATAAGGGCTGTTCAGTCCCCAAAAAAAAAAAAAAACAGAATACAATGATTTGTAAATCCTTTTCAACCTATACTCAATTGAATACACTACAAAGACAAGATATCGAATGTTCAAACTGATAAACTTTATTGTTGTTTTGCAAATCTTCACTCATTTTGAATTTGATGCCTGCAACACGTTCCCAAAAAGCCTGGACAGGGGCCTGTTTACCACTGTGTTGTATCACCTTTCCTTTTAACAACACTCAATAAGCGTTTGGGAACTGAGGACACTAATTGTTGAAGCTGTGGAGGTGGAATTCTTTCCCATTCTTCCTTGATGTACAACTTCAGTTGCTCAACAGTCTGGGGTCTCCGTTGTCGTATTTTGGTCTTCATAATGCGCCACACATTTTCAATGGGAGACAGGTGTGGACTGCAGGCAGGCCAGTCTCATACCTGCACTCTTTTACTACGAAGCCACGCTGTTGTAACACATGCAAAATGTGGCTTCACATTGTCCTGTTGAAATAAGCAGGGACGTCCCTGAAAAAGACGTCGCTTGGATGGCAGCATATGTTGCTCCACAACCTGTATGTACCTTTCAGCGTTAATGTGCCGTCACAGATGTGCAAGTTACCCATGCCATGGGCACTAACACACCCCCATACCATCACAGATGCTGGCTTTTGAACTTTGCGCTGATAACAATCCGGGTGGTCCTTTTACTCTTTGGCCCTGAGGACACGACGTCCATGATTTCCAAAAACAATTTGAAATGTGGACTCGTCAGACCACAGCACACTTTTCCACTTTGCGTCAGTCCATCTCAGATGAACTCGGGCCCAGAGAAGCCGGCGGCGTTTCTGGGTGTTGTTGATATATGGCTTTCACTTTGCATGGTAGAGTTTTAATTTACACTTGTAGATGTAGCGACGAACTGTGTTAACTGACAATGGTTTTCTGAAGTATTCCTGAGCCCACGTGGTAATATCCTTTACAGAATGATGTCGGTTTTTAATGCAGTGCCACCTGAGGGATCAAAGGTCACGGGCATCCAGTGTTGGTATTCAGCCTTACGTGCAGAGATTTCTCCTAATATTGATTTTTCTAATATTTTGATGATATTATGGACAGTTGATGATGAAATCCCTAGATTCCTTGCAATTGTATGTTGAGAAACGTTGTTCTTAAACTGCTGGACTATTTGCACACACAGTTGTTCACAAAGTGGTGAACCTCGCCCCATCCTTGCTTGTGAACGACTGAGCCTTTTGGGGATGCTCCTTTTATACCCAATCATGACAAACACCTGTTTCCAATTCACCTGTTCACCTGTGGAATGTTCACAACTGGTGTTTTTTGAACATTCCTTAACTTTCCCAGTCTTTTGCTGCCCCTGTCCCAGCTTTTTTGGAACGTGTTGCAGGCATCAAATTCAAAAGGAGTGAAGATTTGCAAAACAACAATAAAGTTTATCAGTTTGAACATTCAATACCTTGTCTTCGTAGTGTATTCAATTGAATATAGGTTGGAAATGATTTGAAAATCATTGTATTCTGTTTTTATTTACGTTTTACACAACGTCCCAACTTCATTGGAATTGGGGTTGTAATTTGAAGAAAGAAGGGGAATGGTGGTATCATAACACCAGCTATGACACCCACTGTGAGCAGAAAAATAAGCAAGAATCGTAGCCTAACCTTAATTAAATAATACCAAGAATCTGTGGTAAAATTCAATTTTTCCAGTTTACTTTTGTTTGTTACAACGATGCCTCAGGAACATGACAAATATGCGTTCCACCCATTAGCTCGATTGTAAAACACAAGAGCAGGCTATTTAGTTTTTTGAATTTTTTAAAAAATATGCTTCACTTCAAAAATCATTGTCATGTTACAAATTAAAATATACCATTACAGTGAAGAGGTAACTTCAATTTGAAAAATACTGAACACATCCTAACTTATAAAAACATGAATGATTCAAAACTGTAATGTACAATTACTTCCCAAAAAGTTCTTGTGCAAAGTATATAAGACATCTGTATGAATTAATAAATGTTCCTAAATTCTTCACACGTGTGGCATATTTATAAATCATAAATCACCCATATCATGTTAAATTTGTGCATGTAAAAAAGTGCCCTCAAATATCTCTATGTGGAAGAAAATACAGAAAGAGAAAGAAATGGTCCCCGTTCGGGGTAAGAAAAGAAATCCCTGCAATGTAAATAATTCTCCGATTGTTTTTATAGATTTTGGATGGAGGGTGTTGAGAACACAAATATTAGCTGATTAATATTAGCAAATAGTAATTATTATTAATATTAACAGATGTTAGCTACCTCAGATTATTGATCACTTGTGAGAGCCAAAGGGCAAGTAAGTGCTTTCCATGAGAATTTGGAGGTCTGCACAGTCCCCCTGCAAGCAGATTAACTTCAATTGTCAGCCGCTATCCACACTGCAGATATTTAAAAACGCACAAACCCGAGTAAACTGCCTTAGATTTTTCACGAAGTGCGCAAGTGAAGTAACCAGTTACAGTCCTTTTAAATGTATGCTTTTAAAACTCGCTCTGAACTTTTATCACCGAACAGTAATGTCTCTTTATTATGTGCGTCCGAATTTTATGAACCAAGACAGACAAACAGGTTCCACCGAGACTTGAACTCGGATCGCTGGATTCAGAGTCCAGAGTGCTAACCGTTACACCATGGAACCGTCTTAAGCACTTTTCTACAGTAAATACGGTAATGGCGAAGCACTGTAACGTGTTTATTTACATTTTAGGTGCTAGTTTGACATACTAAAAACTTTTCAGTGCTTTTTTTAATAATGTAAATATACTTGTAATACTTCTGTTCCCTCGGAATCTTTACCCGATGCATACACTGCATTTTTGCGTCTCATATTTGGGACGACCTTCACACATTTAAGAGTTTTTATTTACCTCTGGTGAGAATTTCCGCAGTTCCTACCTGTGACATTTCACCTTCCCTCATAGTTGAGCTCACTTGAAGTTTTCTGAGTGTCTTAGGAGACTCTTTGGATGGCAGTACCTGTTCATTTCCTATGTTGCCCAAAAAGCAATTATAGATGTTCTAAAAAAATCGTAAAAAATAAGAAGCAAACGAAACATATTGTAGCATACCTGTGTCCGGATATAAGAGGGACTAACTGTTTGAGAGGCCAAGTCCAAAATGATGGGATTCCTGGAGAAGCGGACTTGAAATCCTCGCTAGTGAGCGGAAATTGAGAGGGGCGTGTCACCGCTGCTGAAGCCCATCCCCCTGGCTGCGTGGCTCTAATGTGTACCCGAGTATTAGGTCGGCTCACGGAGGGGAGGAACAGGGAGACAGACAAGTTGCCTGTGACCCCGGGTACGCGAGAATTTAGCCCTACCTCTGTAATACACCTTTTACTGTCAGATGCGTCCGATTGAAAACCGCATGGGGGGTGGCGTGATGATTTCGCGCTGTCCACGGCCGTTTTCCGAGAGCTGAACAGGGGAAACAAGGCTCAAAGATCAGGGGCTATAGGTCTAGCTTCTGTGAACATGTTGGGGGACGTCTCTCGAAGATTAGGGGCGACACGCTTGAGATCGGAGGCTAAAGCCCTGGAACACCCCTGCCTAACGACGCCACTGGGCAGGCGGTGTTTATGTGTGGGCAAATGAGATAAGCAGCTGGGAGCGCCCATCGGAGTGTAAAGCGGCAAATTCCATTCCATTCCAATCCCGTTACAATATTAAACGTGTCGAATTTCTCTAGATAAAACGCGACAACAAAAATTATTTCTTTGGGGCCCATTTTTTATACATTATTGTAGAGCATCGAGATAGAAAGACTATAAGACCCATAACGAATGGGAGTTAAGCCAAATAATGGGCGCATTTTTTCCACAACAAATGATGTACAATAGTCTTCTTGCAGAAATAAACTACGCTGTAAAAGCCATGTAAACCGCTCCGTAAAAATAACAGTCACTTCTCTAGACGGGCTATTGCACTCTCACAGTGTTACAGATCGTGTGGTGTCCCTTTCCACGTCTCTCCGTTATCATTTACATCGCCGTGTTTATACTGTCCTGACAATCTCCACCAGCGTTCTCGAGCCTTCTCGGACTTGAAAGGTATAACGAGAAATGTCCTGGGGTTCCAGGAACGTAGAACTCAGGACACCTGTGAATACCCTGCTATCGATCGCCTCTCCATCCCCGTCTCTAGGTGACAATGCTGGTTACTACAGTGTGTATGTTTTGTACATTGGATAAGGCCGTTTTATTTTTACTTCGTTGTCTCACTAGAAGGTACTACTTAGTAAGGAACTATCTATCTAATGTGAAATTCTCCCCTGGGAAACCCTTACTGAGTGCAGATAGACGTGTGGGTATACAATGACCAGGGTGAGGTCCCGCCTTGTACCCAGCAGCATAGACTCGTCTAGAAAACGATTGACAATATGCTCCATTGCAAGGAGCTTTAAAAGGAAAACATTATTTCAGTATGTTATTGGCACAACAACTTTGCAAAATAAGCAATGTTACATAACAGGAAGATACAATTGATGCTTTGAACAGAATAATAAAAGGTTAAAAATACATTTTTAGCAGAGGCTGGTTTCGATCCATCGACCTCTGGGTTATGGGCCCAGCACGCTTCCGCTGCGCCACTCTGCTTTATATTTCTGTCCACTTGTAAATTAAATAAATAAATAAATAATCAACATGTCGCTAGCGGGCGATGTTTATCAAATCCAGTTTATTTTTATTTAAATAAAATAAAAGTAAACCAAATGATCACTTAACGGTGCCATAAAATGATTTAAATAGGTCTCAAATGTTCAAAACTAAAACTAAATCACAAAAGACACCAGAGTATAAATATAACAAGGCAAAAGAAAAGCAATACATTTATTATTCAATTGAAATATTGTGTATCATACAATAGTCTATCTATCTATCTATCTAGTTAAAATCTTTTTTTTTTTTTTAAGTCATAATTGTTGCCTGGGTGGCGCAGCTTCCCGGGTCCTCCCTGCGTGGAGTTTGCATGTTCTCCCCGTGTCTGCGTGGGTTTCCTCCCACAGTCCAAAGACATGTGAGTTAGGTGCATTGGCGATTCTAAATTGTCCCTAGTGTGTGTGTGTGTGTGTGTGTGTGCGCCCTTGTTTCCTGCCTTGTGCCCTGTGTTGGTGGGATTGGCTCCAGCAGACCCCCGTCACCCTGTAGTTAGAATATAGCGGGTTGGATAATGGATGGATGGATAATTGTTGCCGAACATAGTCGGTGGCTATGTGCATCGTGCTTTACCCAATTACATCCATTCGTCCTTCCATCTTTCAAACCTGCTTATCCAGTCATCTGGAAAATACATTTTGTTTGGAAAAGTACAATTGTGAAGTTTTAGAATTTATACTTAGGAAACAAAATAGTGCACAGTAACATGCCTTTGTCTCACTGAATAAACCTTGCAACAATTCAGAGCTCTGCAAATTATTGCAACAACAACATCATAAATGTATTCAAATGTCAGTAGCTGGACATCCCTCAGTTACGCTTGTCTGCTCTTTAGATAGATAGATAGATAGATAGATAGATAGATAGATAGATAGATAGATAGATAGATAGATAGATAGATAGATAGATAGATAGATAGATAGATAGATAGATCTTTATTTGTCCAGAAGGGGAAATTTGGCTTTCTATAAAAGCTCTTTAAATGAATAAATACATAAATAGACAGATAAATACAAATATACACACATATACCAGAATGACTAAAAAGGAAGAAGAAAGAAAACGCCTCAGTGTTAGTGTGTCATGGAGAGAATGTGCAGCATTGTTCATAATGCCACTCAGTTTTGTTTTACCTCTCTCCTTTGCTGCTACCTCCATGGTCCAGAATGCATCCTATAACTGAGCCTGCCCTTTTAGTTAGCTTGTACATTCAGTGGCCTCTCTTGAAGTGATCTTACCAGCCCAACGCACACCATACTGGTTATCAAAGAGTCACAGAAGATGTGATGGATGTCACCATTGAGTCTCCCAAGTAAAAAAGAGCATGCTGTGCCCTTCCTTATATAGTTCCTCTGTGTTCTCAGACCAGTCCACCCTGTTATTGATGTGCCCCCCCAAGTACTTGTAGAACCTCGTTATCTTTATATCCACTACCTGCTTAGTGACCAGACATAGAGGCTATTTGCTGTGTCAAAAGTCAATAAGCAATTCCTTGGTTTTGCTTATTTCTGAGATGCAGACAATTCTCTTTGCACCAAGAAACAAAGTTGTTTACCTGACTCCTCTCCTCTGTCTCATCCCCCTTATCATTATATACCCCATAATTGCTGAATCATCTGAGACATTCCACAAGTAACATGACCTGATCCTATATTTATAGTATGAGGTGTACAGAGTGAAGAGAAGAGCAGGCAGGACTGTTCCTTTTGGTGTCCCAGTGTTGTTCACATCCACGTCAGAGGTGTGGTCCTTAAGTCTCACAAACTGAGGTCTGTCTGACAGTTGGTCCCGTTATCCGGGACACCACAGGCTCATCTACCTGCAGAATCTCTTCTCTTACTGTTGAACATGCACATACTGTAGTTATCCTCTTTGCCTATACTTTATCGCAAGCCTTTCTTAATTGAGCCTTCTGAATCTACAGTATATGAACGACTACGTGCTACAGACATTTTATTTAACTTTTTTTGAAACTTGTTGTGTCACAAATAATTTTCTTTGAGGATTGGCGAACCATTAAAAGGTTACTTTGCTAAATATCTTCCAGTCAATAGCTTGCTTTAACGAACGACATTAAGTAAAGCGCCCCTGTGTTACTATGCCAAACTGAGTTCGAGTGTCAGTCTATCTAGATATTTATCTTTGTTTATGACTGAGACTTGTTACAATTAACGTATTTATCAGATATACGTAAGTAGAAATCATTTTACCGACTATTAACTGGTCAATAGCAATTTTATTTAAAACGTAACGCAGGTTCCACCAAGATTCAAACTCAGATCGCTGGATTCAGAGTCCAGAGTACTAACCAATACGCTATAGAACCTTAATTTCTATACCATCGTACTACTAAAATGCCCGCAGTGTTTAGGCATTCACTTTATTAAAATAGGTAAAAAGTATTTTGTTTTGGTAAGTACTCGTTTGTTTTCTTATATAATTGCGTTGTTTAAAGACTAAAACCGGGACGCGGATAAAAATCTGTCATTTTGAACTGAGCATATTACCCAGAAAAAGAATATATTCTGTACTTTTAATAGCAATGTGTGCGATCACAAAACAATTTCTAGAGAAAACAATATTTCAAATGTATAGGGTTTTAAAATTAACGTATACCAGTGGATCTACGTAAATAGCACGTGAAGAATACAATGCTGAGATATGCTAATGTTCAAAAACAGAGTTAGCAGAGGATGGTTTCGATCCATCGACCTCTGGGTTATGGGCCCAGCACGCTCCCGCTGCGCCACTCTGCTTTTCAAGAATTTAAATTTGCAGTGATGTAAAAAAAACTATACAAGCATCCAACTGCAGTCAGGGCATGTTTCAGTTCTTAATATATCAGCGCACCTCAGACACTATGAAGCCCGTACGTTCCCGTCGCCTTCTAGAGACACACTCCTCATGCGCTCGTGTGTCGTCCTCCCCGTTTTCAGATGGAATCGGGAGCTTCGAGGCCTGTGTAATGCACGCTTCAAAAACTTGCAACATGTATTTTCACATCTGGACCTCTTACAGCAAGTCACTACCACAGAATGAGTTTGTCTGTTAATTTTTGTATATGGAGAATGTAAGAAAATAAATGCATAATAAGAACGCCACAATGTCATCACATTTCAATATAATAAAACACAAGAACAACGTATCAAACATTACTTTTATTTAAGGTGGCATAGTGCAAAACGGCATAAGGTATAGTTTCGCTATTGTCTCGACTGCTACAAATACAATAGACCATTATGAATTGTATTAATAGACAATTTCCTTAATATGAATCAAATAAACCATATAATTTGAGTAAACAGTGCATGCCGGTCTTCAGAAGTTCTTTCGAATATTCACTTGGCATTACTACTGTGAACTGTGCTATTACTGACCTCATTATTTTCTTGTTTTTATATTAATGCAATACTTTACGTTAAGTCTCCCGATGCGGTTTTATTGATAAACTGTATTGCTTTAATTTTTATACCTCCGACAATTAAGTAACCAGACTCATTTGAGAACAATATTGACATCTAGTGGATTTTTTGTGTAAGTTACTAATGGCTTTTACTTTATAATTTAGATGTATAGATCTTTATTGTCATTGTCACTTTTACAAAGGAACAACGAAATTGAAGGACACATTTCACACACATTCATACTCATATACATGTATGTATACTTCTTTATATACCATCCAATAAATAAGCTATAATTTCCTTCTGAGCTGCAGTGTGAAATACTCTGAATTCTTTTGCCTGTGTTCTGACCGACACTCCAGAGTGAACACTACATGTCCTGAACTCCTCATAGACACACAGTCGCCTTTTGCTATGTGCATACTCATACCAGAAGATTTCATAAAATACTGATGGCTTTGCTGTTATACTGGCCCCTCGGCGCATCTTTGTGTAATTATTTGCTACAAGCCACAGCAGAACAAATCCACTGTTGAAACAGAATTGGAGAGACAAAAGAATTAACATATGCAGCCTGAAGCTAAGAGGCTTGAATAAATTATTGATAGGTGATGTCACTGTGGAATATGTAAAACTCTACTCGTGACAGTTGCTATGAGCAGACAAGTGAATAGGAAACTTATCCTTACCTCAAGAAAATGGTACTGAGAATCTAAAATAAAATGCGTCACTTCCAGGTTCCTTTTGTTGTCACAAGCATGACCAAAAATATGGAAGTCTATCCCTCCTCAGGAAGAACAGGCACTGTGTTTCTTCACAGATGATGTTAGAGGACTTTTGTTGACTATACACTAATGCAAAACTGCCGAGCGCAGAGCAGATTACACCCGGTGTCCTCCCAGAGGAGAAACCCCTTTCTCAGATTAAACAGAATGGGCTCAAGGCTCACCCTGCTGGTCCCTCTAAGGAAAATATTTCTGCTCTCTTAGCCTTAAAACATTTTCCAGCCCCAAAACCAGAAGTTTTCTAAAATTTGTTCAGACATTAATTGCTAAATTATGTGCAACAAGAACTGGAACAGATATTATGACTGTGACCTCCATTCCTGCTGTTGTGAATATTTCTCTGATGGCTCCTACATTGCTACATACACCAGATAATTTCAGATCGATCATCTATATGGAATGCTAATGGTATCCATCCATCCATCATCCATCCTCTTCCGCTTATCCGAGGTCGGGTCGGGGGGCAGCAGCTTGAGCAGAGATGTCCAGACTTCCCTCTCCCCGGCCACTTCTTCTAGCTCTTCCGGGAGAATCCCAAGGCGTTCCCAGGCCAGCCGAGAGACATAGTCCCTCCAGCGTGTCCTGGGTCTTCCCCGGGGCCTCCTCCCGGTTAGACGTGCCCGGAACACCTCACCAGGGAGGCATCCTGATCAGATGCCCAAGCCACCTCATCTGACTCCTCTCGATGCGGAGGAGCAGCGGCTCTACTCTGAGCCCCTCCGGATGACTGAGCTTCTCACCCTATCTTTAAGGGAAAGCCCAGACACCCTGCGGAGGAAACTCATTTCAGCCGCTTGTATTCGCGATCTCGTTCTTTCGGTCACTACCCATAGCTCATGACCATAGGTGAGGGTAGGAACATAGATCGACTGGTAAATTGAGAGCTTCGCCTTGTGCGCAGAAAACATCCCCACCTATCACTGGTACACTACACTGCTTTTCACAGCATAATTATATGAAACTAATAATTAGAACACGGCTTATCAATGCGTCTATACTATATTCTTGTCTAGTTGATGCTTATTAATAATTATATGTGAAAAAGTATTGCTGTTTCTCTATATATGAACAAATCTATGCAAAATGTATCTTAATTTTTCTCTATACGTCATTTTAATTTTCTATTTAAATAGGTTAACATATTCAGATAAGTTGGAGGGTGCAAATTAAGGCACTGTCCCACCCCAAGCAGCACGAATACTAGCTACGCCACTGCCTGAAACATCCATTAAATTCCCAGGACACCTTGGCACAATATCTCAGAAAAGGATGTTTAATGACTACATCCCTCAATCCGGGGATGCGCCCAATCCAGCAAGCATCGGACACGAGACAGAAACACAACCCCTGGACGGGGCATCAATTCATCGGAAGGTGAATACAATTACACTCACACACTAGCGTCATTTTAGCAGCACCAAATCCCCAAACCTTCATGTATTTGGGAGGAACCCGGAGCCCACTGTGGAAACCCAGCAGGAAAACACGCAAACTCCAGGCAGGGAACACCAGCGACGGGACTCTCTGCGAGGCAGCAGCGCTACCGCTCTTTTACCGTGCCGCCCCCACATGTGTAATTATTAACAGTATTCATTGTTTAAATGAACTTAATGACTTATCTGTAAAATGTAATATAAATACTTTAATGTATTTCATCCTGAAAGTGATATCCAGTGTAAACCTAAGGATTCTAAATGTGCAGAGAGCTGAAATATCATAAATGTAATGTGTTCTGTGTGGCGATTGCTGCTGTCCCTGCTGGAGGAAGCCCCAGAAGCTCATAGCGATTAACAACTGGGTCGGTTTTAAGATGACGTTTATGATGGTCTAGGGTGGCACGGTGGCGCAGTGAGTAGCGCTGCTGCCTCGCAGTTGGGAGACCTGGGGACCTGGGTTTGCTTCCCGGGTCCTCCCTGCGTGGAGTTTGCATGTTCTCCCCGTGTCTGCGTGGGTTTCCTCCGGGCGCTCCGGTGTCCTCCCACAGTCCAAAGACATGCAGGTTAGGTGGATTGGCGATTCTAAATTGGCCCGTGGGTGTGTTTGTGTGTGTCCTGCGGTGGGTTGGTACCCTGCCCGGGATTGTGCCCTGTGTTGGCTGGGATTGGCTCCAGCAGACCCCCGTGACCCTGTGTTCGGATTCAGCGGGTTGGAAAATGGGTGGGTGGGTGGTGGAGTCAAGTCAGTAAAACAAGAAGAGTCACCATTTAAAATCCAAGTCTCAGTGATGAAGAAGAAATCCAGATTATTTGAGCTAATAAAGTCTTGCAGAATAAAAGTTTTATTAGACACTGATCTCACGTTCAAGAGAGCAGCCCTGATAGATGAAGAGCTCGCTGCAGGATGAGCACGGGTGAGCGTGTGAAGATTAGCAGTGTTTACTACTCGATTGCAGGCCGAGGAAAAGTGATGCTGTCTTGAAATGGAGAAATTAAATCCGGTGTCCAGCGCCCATGAACCAGTGGTGGAGTCCTGAGCAGGAGAAGATGGGTCATAAACGACTCGAAGGCATCGGGAAACAAAGCTCTGGGACTTAAGTCGCCGTTGTTTAACAGCAATCCCGGCTCTTTTCCCACGACGGCGGCGGGTGTGTTTGTGTCTCCGAGGGGCAAATAATTAAGACACAACTGCCACTCTTAATAAAACAGCCTCTGGGGTGCTGGGAAGGTGGGGTGTTTTTATGTGGGTTGGGTTTTTAGTGTGGTGTGTTTTTTTGCTGTTTCTTTTGTCCTGACTTCGTTTTGTTTTTCGGCTTGCTGAAGTAAGGAAAGTGAATAAAACCATTGATTAGTTTTCTTTTATTTGATAAGGTGTGTGTGCTGTTTACTATAATATATAAACATTTCTCTTCGCAATATTTCCAAATATTTATTTTTACCTGCTTCAAATTAATTAAATGTCAGCATCAACTAGAATATATTACTTCCCAAATTTTATACATACATACAAACACAAGGCTGTGAACTATTATTTATTCATTCTTATTGTGCTTTCATTTTTATTGTACCCCTCTTGATTATCTTTGCGGCCGTCTGAGACCATGGTAAAGGTGATCTATAAGTAAGTGAAATGCGTTATTATTTGTTATAATTATGATTCAATAGAATTTGCAGGCAGTTTGTTTAATTGTGATTTTAACTATGCTTGTTGTCCATGTGTTCCTTAACAAATAAATCATTCATTAAACAGTTTTTGTTTAATCAGAAAATAAAAATAACTAAATCTGCAAAGTAGAATTCAAAGCACCGTTCGTCGAAGAGAAAGTTTAAAATATATATATTTTAGAGATACTGTATATTCTTCCATTCAGCGATGTGCCATGAGCTGGATTCGAACAGAATCTCTATAGCTAAGTTTCCATCCAGTTTTTTGCGACGTTTTGTTATCGACAAACAGAATATACGTAAAAAAAATGTGCGAAATTTGCTGTCTCCAGCCTGTTTCCATCAAACTGGCTTTTTATCGATAAAATGGTGTGCGTGATGACGTCATCCCCCCAAAACGAACTGTCGCACAACTTTTGTTGTATCGCGAAAAAAATCTGCCCTTGAGCCGTTTCCATACATAATTTTGTGTATGTCGCAAATTATCTACCTTTTGTTTTCCACGTTACACCCCCTCCACTAAACAAAGAAATGGAGAGATTATTCAGACAGTTTTTTGAAATTTGCCAGCTTACTGTTATTTCAGTTTCACAAATAATTGGAATTGTACATAATATCCGAAGACGACAGCAGAATGAAGCAGTTGCTTGTCTGAATAGCCCTAGAGCTCGAAGAAAGTACCCCAGTGCGACGAAACCCACGGGTATGGGAGAGACGATGGAATAAGACCTTCTGGGAGGAGGTGGTGGAGAGACACTTAACAGAAAATCTCTGGCTGCAACATTTTAGAATGACACGGCCGACGTTTGACATGTTGTGTGGATTCATCAGTCCTGATGTTGCGCCCATCACAGGTTGCCACCGACCACCGGTTCCAACCCAAAAGCGGATTGCCATCGCCCTTTACAAGCTGGCAACCTGTGCCGAGTATAGAGTAGTTGGAGAAACTTTCGTGGTTAGTAAAACTACCGTCCATCGATGTGTATATGCTGTGTGCACCGCTATTAAAGAAAAATTAATGCGGCGTTATATCAGACTTCCGACTGTAGCGGAGGCCAATGAAATTGCATACCGCAATTCCTTGGTGCATCTAGTGCCACAGATTTACGGTGCGCTGGATGGCACGCATGTGCCTATTCTTCCCCCGACGGAAGGCTACCGCGATTACATTAATCGCAAAGGGTGGCCATCTATTGTTCTCCAGGCCCTTGTTGATGACAGGTGCATGATACGAGACATTTGCGTTGGCACTCCTGGAAGTGCCGATGATGCAGCTGTGTTTGCAGCATCGGATCTGTACAGGTGAGCCTACCTTTCAACATCCCTTCACAGTGCGATAACAACTGAATTAACCTGCTTCCCTTAAGGTTTTTAATTAAAACTGAAATTTGAATTAATACAAAATAACGACGTTTAATCAAAAAAAAAAAACTCTCTTCATCAGACCATGCGAGCCGCTCCGCCATTCTCGTTTTGATTGCACGTGATGAAAATGTGACACATTTATTTGCGTTAAAGCCCTTTTTTCCGACAAAAACTGTTTCCAATGTAGTTTTTGCGACATCTGAAGTATCGACATGGAATTTATGCGCTAAAGTTAAACGGAAAAATATTATGTCGACATGTACAACATTTCATCGATAATTAGCATTTCCATCAGCTATATCGGTAAAAAATTTGAAGCGCTAAATATTTTTTCGCAAAAACTCCTTGGATGGAAACCTGGCTTATGGTAATTCTTGGTAGGCCGTCTCTCAAGAATCGCAGCTACACCTCCACCAATCCGCGATACCCTTGGCGCGCGCGTAATCTACAGGAAATGTGACGTCATCAATAGTGAGGAAAACAAAACTGGCGAGCGCGTGCGTTTCGTGTCTTTTACTTGTGAATACGGAAGTGGAAGGAGACGGTTGAGTGAGCAGACTTTTAAAAAAAGCATCATGTCACCCAGAGGCAGAAGGTAAGTGGTTCGAGTTTGGAGTCTTGACTTTTCTGATGTGAATTTTGTTTCAATCTTTCAACTTCACTCCGAGTTACTGCACGCTACGCTACGGAGTGTTACAGATTGTTCTCGACTGCATTTCTGTGTGTCCTTCGGTACTCGCCATTCATTGTTTTCTGTATGCGGCTCGCGTCGCTTCGTGTTGTCGAGACTTGATTCTACTTTAAACCACCGAGGAACTTCGCCATCCTTAGCCGTATCTGCTGTCGGTGTTCCGTGGGATCCAAGAATTCTTTGAGCTTGAGGAGAAGGCAATTTCATAGTCAAAGTACGCTTTTTTTAAAGAGATGTGAGTAAAACGCCCACCGCAACACACGGTTAAATTAAACATAACTCGTGAGAGCAGTGCAGCAGTACAGCCATTGTGTTCCAAAACTCCATCAGATAAGAGAAAGCGCACACACAACCTCCTCCTCCGATCAGTATCTGAGAGCAAATATGGCCAAAAAAAAGCCGTTTGGGGTACCACGATTTAAAGTGGGACTGAAAATGAGAACAATTAGCCAACTTAAACCTCCTTGTGTTTCCGTTTAAAACGGCACTAATACTCAACCGATTACCTGGCAAGCGGTTTTACGATAAATTATTTTTTAATAAATCCCGCAAACACCCGAACATCTCTTAAGAGAGACAATTACATTTTATTCCTATGAAGTTTAGACCTCATTTTCCATTGAGTTACAAGCTCGGGTGTATTTGAATTCTTCCAACTGAATGAGTATTTGTGCGAGACATGTAGTGTAGGATCGTTTACTTTTTATTAAAAAAAAAAAAAATCTACACGTTCCAAGAATACATAACATGATAATTGATATAACCAATATAAGGCCTACGGTTCTTAGTTTTTACACAGGATAAAACTGGAAAAAGTTACACACACAAAATTGAATATCAAACTTAGATTAAGTTAAGAATTCTTATCAGAGCAGTTGATTTAGTAAATGGTTTGTTTTTGTTGAGATTACAAACCTATTGGTGTAGTTGAGTTGATTTCATAATAGATTGGTTCATACCCACTTTATTCTGCATATGATGGTATCCATCTCTTACATGTGCTAGTATTGGGTAGGATGCAGATTCAAATCTCTTTACTGCATGAAGGACCCTTGAGCAAGGCCCTTAACCTGAAAGTTTTTTCAGGATCTCTTGCTGTACAATGGCTGACCCCGCACTCTGTCCTATAAAGGTTATGTGAAAAGACAATATCACCTCGGGGATTAATACAGTATACCAAATCTTAAAAAAAAATACATATACACAGTATATCTTGTATTGTAGTTACAGAGTTATTAACTGAGTTAATGGCTATATTATTAAAATGTAATTGTATATAGCAGCTTTGAAAAGTGAACTTATTACAATTATTTAATTACAATACAATACAGTTTATTTTTGTATAGCCCAGAATCACACAGGAAGTGTCTCAATGGGCTTTAACAGGTCCTGCCTCTTGACAGCCCCCCAGCCTTGACTCTCTAAGAAGATGAGGAAAAACTCCCAAAAAAACAAAATCCTTGTAGGGAAAAAATAGAAGAAACCTTGGGAAAGGCAGTTCAAAGAGAGACCCCTTTCCAGGTAGGTTGAGCGTGCAGTGGGTGTCAAAAGAAGGGGGTCAATACAATACACAGAACACAACACATCCTCAATAAAAAATGAAATTTTTTTTAGAAGTACGGAGCAGAATTTAACAGTAGATGATATCACATAATAAGATTTGGATAATTTTAGACTCCTGGAGACCTCATCCATCAAGCTGCCTCCCCCATTTGGCCATTCCACAGCTGAGACAGTGTTGGGCCAGCCAATCCAATGAAAGGACCCCTCTTTCCCACAATTCCTGCCATCCTTCATCAGGAATGACTTTACCTTAGGCAGGCAAAACAACTTGGTGGGTGGGCCGTGGCACCAAGTGCCACATTTGAGTACCGAGAAGAGAAACAGAATAGGTGAGGGTTAGTATCCGATTCTAACTATCACTAGGGGGCTCCGCCCCCTGCTCGCTTCGCTCGCCAACCCCTGGTGTTGGGAATGACAAAGAGCGTGATGTATGAATGAGATATAGAATAGT
The DNA here is from genome assembly GCF_900747795.2 of Erpetoichthys calabaricus. Lineage (NCBI taxonomy): Eukaryota > Metazoa > Chordata > Cladistia > Polypteriformes > Polypteridae > Erpetoichthys > Erpetoichthys calabaricus. The sequence continues at coordinate 327,963 of NW_026261577.1, read as the reverse complement.
GTGACGGTGTAGATGATGCAAATAGAAAGCAAACAATAAAGTGTGTGGCACAGTGTAAAGGTTTATTTGAAAATTTCTTTGTACACGCCGTTTAAGTGTAAAAGGTAATTCCAGCTCAGAACTTGTAAGGTCATTTAAGATGGTTATTGTTGTGATCAGAGTCAAGTTTGTCAGAGCTTAGAAAGAGTTGTGTCTCTCCAGGAAGTAATGGAATGACTTGGGTATTAATGTTTTCCATATTAATATTTTTTGGACATAATATAGTGCGTTGTGTTAAAAGGGGCATTTGGTCTAATGAGATTGCTGTTCCAAATGTCTCTGTAACTAAGTTGTCGCAGATAAAGGCTTGAGGAATTGTAATAATATGTGCCTGAAGTCCAGCTGTATTGGTGAGTGTACCATCTCTCAGTTGTAATAAGCAATTGTTATGATCTGGTTCTGGACATCGTATCTTTTTTACTAACTGTATCTTTTGAAAGCAATGCCAATTGTCTGCGTATTTTAAGGTGCACTGAACAATAGCTGAGTGCATGGCATCTGGAAGAATAGCTAATCACTGTCTAAAATCTCCTCCTCATAAAAGTACCTTTCCTTCAAATCGAATATTATTATTCATAAACGTTTGTAGAAGTTTATGAATGGTGTTGAGTAAGTGACTTCATGCCATTGAACATTCATCAATAAACAACATTTTTTCAAGACGGATGTCACGTGCAGTGCCACCGTTAATGTTCATAGTGGATACCGATTTGTAGGATCTAATGTAGTTGATAAAGATTTCACTTTCAGGTACATCGTCAGTTATAAGCCTCTGTAGATATTCAGTATATGAATGTAAAGAAGGCAGTCTAATTTGACCCTTTTGACAACAACGTGTAAATGTATAACTTGTATTTCCAGTTGTTTCTTCAGGGAAGTGAAGTGAATGACAATGATTGCAAATGACATTCATTAATCCGAATGAATTTTACTGGTGTATGTTTTTCTTGTGCTGTTTGAGAGGCGCGTTGTTGTATGTCCAGTATTTGGGACGTGTTGTTTTGGAGCTGTAATCGATTTGCCTGTGCTGTGTGAGAAGCCCGTTTTACCCTTCGCTGCCATTAACGTATGTCTGAGACGGGAGGTGTTTCGTTTTGAATCCGTGCCTGTTGCGATGCAGCACTTTGATTGATAGTTTGCGTCATGTGGATCTAGGATGTGCATATTTGCGTTGTTGATTTGTTTCAGGGTGCACTGTTCCAATGCGATGCAGTATTTGTGCACATATGCGAAAGTAGTATGGGCCATTGCCTTTTGGTGGCCTGATATTTACTCCGGTATATGCAAAAGCAAATGAACTATTGTAGGATCTAATGCAGTTCATAAAGTTTTTACTTTTAGGTACATCGTTAGTTAGAAGCTTTAGTTGAGCTTTGCGTTTTTGGAGTCGAGACATTTTTTCTTTTAGAAATATGGATAAGTAATAAGGAGTATTGCACTCACTGTTAATATGGAGCCTTTTCTGCGGTTGAACGGTTAATAGTGCCTTATTGTAATGAGATCCACCTATGCTGCATAGCCGTCTATTTTGTTGTTTCTTTCGTCTTCGTGTGTTTGTTCCTGTTATCCTTTCCTTTTCGTTTTGTACCCGTGACCGTGTATTCATGACTTGTTTCTTTCTCAGCATGCGAAATATGGATAAGTAATAAGAAGGATCGCAGTCACTGTTAATATGTTTCCTTTTCTGCAGTTGAACGGTTAATAGTGCTTTATTGTAAGGAGATCCACCAATGCTGACACTTATGCTGTCTAGTGTGAAGGTGTTGATGTTCACTTTAGAATATGTGGCTTTGGGTGTCACTTCTTATGGATGTGTGTGTGTGTGTGCGGGGGGGGGGGGGGGGGGGGGGGTTGAGGATTGTTGTAGCGCGAGCGTCTTCTTTCTTTTTGTGTTCCTGTGTCTTGTTGAATCCCCCTCTTTGTGTGTGTCCCGTCCCTCGCTTGTAGGGTCTGTGGGGTGGTTTTGTGTTCTTTTTTTTGTGTTCCATGGGCTTGTTGAATCCCCCTCTTGGTGTGTGTCCCGTCCGGTGCCTGTAGGGGGGGGGTGCCTTGCTGTTGTGCGTGAGCCTCTTTTTTTTTTTTTTTTTTTTTTTTGGGTCTAGTTTCGTGTGCAATGTGTTTCGTGCTTTGCTTGCGTTTGAATACTTTTTTATGTGCCTTTTCCTTTTTTCGGCGCTCGTTGCGCCTCATTTCTCAATTTTTCCTGTGCTCACTCCTTTTTTCTGTGGTCTTGTCCGCCTCTCTCGCCCTCTTCTATCCGCCTTTCTCGGCTCCTCAGCCGACCCTCGCGGACTCTTTTTGCGCCTGCGCAGTACGTCTTTTTGCAGCTACGGCCCATTGCCGGATGTGCCTGCGTCCATCATCCGGTTTAGCATTCTCGGTTAGTGGATGGGTGGGGGGGGGATTGTTGAGGATTGTTGTTGCGCGAGCGTCTTCTTTCTTTTTGTGTTCCTGTGTCTTGTTGAATCCCCCTCTTTGTGTGTGTCCCGTCCCTCGCTTGTAGGGTCTGTGGGGTGGTTTTGTGTTCTTTTTTTTGTGTTCCATGGGCTTGTTGAATCCCCCTCTTGGTGTGTGTCCCGTCCGGTGCCTGTAGGGGGGGGGGTGCCTTGCTGTTGTGCGCGGGCCTCTTTTTTTTTTTTTTTTTTTTTTTTTTTCCGTGTCTAGTTTCGTGTGCAATGTGTTTCGTGCTTTTCCTGCGTTTGACTTTGCGCCTCATTTCTCCTTTTTGTATGTGCTCACTCCTTTTTTCTGTGGTCTTGTCCGCCACTCGTGGCCCCTCATCCGCCTTTGTCGCCCTCTTTTCTCCGCCTTTCTCCGACTCTCGCGGACTCTTTTTGCGCCTGCGCCTCTCGCGGCCCCTCATCTGCCTCTCTCGCCCTCTTCTTTCCGCCTTTCTCGGCTCCTCAGCCGACTCTCGCGGACTCTTTTTGCGCCTGCGCAGTACGTCTTTTTGCAGCTACGGCCCATGGCCGGATGTGCCTGCGTCCATCATCCGGTTTAGCATTCTCAGTTAGTAATATGGATGTTACTTATGTTTTAGTGCTAATGACTAACAACAGAGATGCAGTCTGTACAGTTAATCAGCAGCTCTAGTCAGGATATGCTAAACTGAAGTAGTGAGTCTTCAGCCGGGATTTAAAAGCTGAAACCGAAGGGGCATCTCTTATAGTAGCAGGCAGACCATTCCACAGTCTAGGGGCCCTGTAACTAAAAGCTCGACCTCCCATTGTTATTTTATTAATCCTTGGAACCATAAGCAGACCAGCATCTTGAGATCTTAATGTGCGCTCTGGTTTGTAAGTCATGATACACATACAGTACATACATATATACATATACACACATACATATATATACACACACATATTGGTTGTAAAGTTTTATTTATTATGAACATGTTCTTCAGTTTGCATATTCAGAGTTTATGTCCAAATGTCTGTTAATGTCAGTAAGATTTAAGGCCAGTACTAAAAGTGCCAGAGAGCTGGTCGAATCTTGCAAACGACAACGCCATCAACAGACATTTGGACATAAACCCAGCATATGCAAACTTAAGAAGAACATGTTCATAATACATAAAACTTTACAACCAAACCCCCACCCCCCGATCACACTGACTTAACCCAAATCCCATCCGCCACACCTCCAAGTCAATTTTTCTATATTTTGCCTTTGATTCTTGCAAGTCTAAGCATTATACTCTGGTGAAGGCCCCTGACAGGGGTGCAAGCTCAGGATTAAAAACTACTTTATGATACGTGATTCATTTTCTTCCTTTGCAAACCGTATCACAGAACTTCTCATACTTTATACGCTGCTCTAAATGAAAAGGCCTACACATCTAATGGAAATGATGCCCTGCCTCATTTGATTTGTTAATTGCCATTTTCTTGCCATTATCACTGGAATATTGTCCAGGTGGTACTTCAGGGTGTGTAGTAACACAGTCTGGTCCAACTCTGCTTTAATGCAGACAGATGGTTTGTAAGTAATCAACACAAGTTGGGACACCTGTGCAAATTGTATGCTTCAAATTTCAAGGCTTCATTTACTTGAATTGCTGCAGAACATCTGTAGGTTGTAACCTATTAGTTTTCCCTGAAATTCCCTTTTTAAGTTGTTGCTAACCTAAACTTGAAATGTAAACCTCTGACAGTTTACTGCTTACCTTTTGACTGGTAGTGGTCCTGTCTGAAATATAGCTTAATTTAAAAAAAAACAAACTATGTAAATCTCAAAAAAAGTGTGCAGATGTATATACATGTAGTTGGATACAGAGAAGCTAATAACTTAAATGTTTACCAAGCAAAAGGGGGCTTTTGTGAGATCAATAAGACAGTGGTTGGAAAAAGGAGAAAAAAAATCTTTTTTTTGTGAAGTCTAGAAGATAGAGGGGTAAAATCAACATGCTTTGAAAGCTCATAATTGAAGGTGTCCTTTGTGAGAATCCTACATTAAGTGAAGAATTTACAACCAATTTTTTTACAAAGAACTTTATATATTAAATAGTAATCTTGACAAGGCCATTGAAATATTTGGGTCCCAGCATATAAGTATAAATGAAATAGGCCATGAAAAAATGTAAAAGATAATAAATGACTTGGGAACGTAGGTCACATTTCATATTTTTACGTGCAACTTTTTCAAAGGCTTTGAAATGAGAGAATGACCTAATTCAGCGAGACAAGGCATCATTACCTTAATTCCTAAGCCTAATAAAGATATTCTACTTTTGGATAATTGGCATCCTGTAACGCTTTGTAACAATGATTACAAGATACTAGCCTTGGTATTCGCTAAAAGACTGAAATGTGGGATAAATGACCTTGTTGACGAATGTCAGTCAAGTTATGTTAAAGATGGTTATATTTCTAATAATTTCTGTTTGATTTTTAGACTTGACTGAATATAATGAATTGCTTTGTGGAGACTCAGTGATTCTATTTCTGGATTTTCAAAGGGTATTTGATGCAATAAGACATGAATATCTTTTGACAAAAATGTATTTATGAATTTAGGGAAACCCTACAAAAATTTTAAATTTAATTATTTTGTTTTTTTTGTAAAAGCAATTAAATTTCCCTTTTGAAACACATTTACTTACTTGGAAATTAAAATCAACAAAACAACAACAAGAAGTGAAAACAGTGTGCTAAACCTTAATCCAGTTGTTACTCCATTAAGAAAACAATTAACTCCTGGCTGGCTAGAGATCTGACCGTTCATGGCAGATTCTTACTACCAAAAGCTGAATGCTTATCTCATATTTCCTATACATTTTCAGCTCTAGAAATTTCAGACTCTTCTTGTACCATTCTCTTCATTGCCAGCCTTTAGCAATTGAAAACTAAAAGTAGTAAAAGTTTAATAGATGTCATTGAACTTAATCATCAGTTTGTGTAATGTTAATGCAAATGGCCAGGAGATGTCACTAGGGAGGTGAGTGTTAAATGCTTCAACATGATTTCCAACGCAGTTGCTTCAAATGTTTCGATGCTTCTTGAGGCTTCCCTCCGCCCATTACTACTTTACATTTCTGATAAGTCTTCTTTCGGGTGCTCCCGTTAGGGGTTGCCACAGTGGATCATCTTTTTCCATCTCTTTCTGTCTTTTTCCTCTGTCACACTCATCACCTTCATGTTCTCTCTCACCACATCCATAAACCTTCTCTTAAGCCTTCCTCTTTTCCTCCTGCCTGCCAGCTCTATCCTGATCATTGTTCTCCCAATATTCCTAGCATCTCTCCTCTGCACCAAACCAGCGCAATCTCGCCTCTCTGTCTCCCAACCTGAGCTGATCCTCTAATGTCCTCATTTCTAATCCTGTCCATCCTCGTCACACCCAATGTAAATCTTAGACCTGGAGGTGGCAGAGTTAAAGATGCTGTCTCCTTCTTTCTGGTCAGTGCCTTTCACTCTTGCTGATATTCATCTGTCACAAATCACTCCTGACACTCTTCTCCACCCATTTCAACTTGCCTGCACTCTCTTTTTCACCTCTCTTCCACAAGCCCTGTTACTCTGTACTGTTGATCCCAAGTATTTCAACTCATCCACCTTTGCCAACTCTACTCCTTGCATCCTCACTATTCCACTGACCTACCTCTCATTCACACACACATTTTCTGTCTTGTTCCTACTTACCCTCATTCCTTTCCTCTCTAGAGGAGATGTCCACCTTTCCAGGGTCTCCTCAACCTGTTCCCTACTATCGCTACAGATCACAATGTCATCAGAACAGAACTTTACAATTCTGATAAGTAAATGAGAAAAACAAACTGAGCAGAACTTGAGTCTGTGACTGTGGTGGACAGAATATGAGATGAGAACGAATACAAATGTATAGAGTGGGAGATAAGTGTAGTTCCTCACGGTAATTTTTCTAATTTTCCTGTAGATGTTAATAACTGGCAAAGGTCATCCATCCACAGCACAAAGTGTGCAGAAAGTTGATTTAATTTTAAATTTGCCAGTTTTACCCAACAATATACACTCAATAACAAGTAATGACAAAGTGAAAAAATGTCTTCTGAAAGGTTTGCAAATGTAATGCAAATCAAAAAACTGAACCTCTCATTCATATATGTACTCGGACTCTTACTTCTGTACTTTGCAGAAGCCCCCTTGGCAACAGTTCCAGCTTTGAGTCTTCCTAAGTAAGTCTCTATAAGCTGAGAACACCAGGATTTAGGCAGTTTATTAAATTCTTCTTGGCAGATCTGTCTTCCATTTTTGAGCTGTGTGAAGTTACTTTATGGTGGTTGGCGTTCCAATCCTGCCGCCAACTCCCAAGTTTTTCTTGCAAGATGGAGGACCAATTGCAGGACTGGACTGAATGGGGGTTGCCAATAAGGATCGCAAGCTGTTTTGTCATGTGGTGGGTGTGGCAACACGCTGTACCAGTGCATGCTCCCCAGCCTGACCTGACATGAGATCTTCACAAGCTCTGTTAGATTGTATGGGAAGCATCTGAAAATCTGCCAGGTCTCTCCACAGCTGTTCTATGGGGTTTAAGTGTGGTGTTTAGCCGGACCACTTGTAATAAAAAAGGTTTTCTCTGTAACAGGAGAAGGGATGAAATAAAGGAGTAAGAGGGGGGGTTGGTCGCTTCAGTGCAAAACCAGCTACAAAGATTGGAATGTTTGGGATGATAGCGAAAGAATGTGCAAAAACTTGCTTCTCATAAAGAGTTTCAGAATGTTATGGGAATACAGTCAAGGCCATGTACTTGTTTTTCACTTCGAGGGGCTTCATTGCAAGCAACGCTTGTTATTGTGTGTCTTCTGATACTAGGCACCATCTCAGTGAGGGCCAAGTAGAAGAAAAACAATAAGATGTCCCGTGGGAAGAAGGTGTGCAGAAACTGATCACTTCTGTATACACTGCTTACACGTAAGCCATTTTGGGTAAGGACACTCAATTAGTATATAAGGGAAGGTTCCGCCCTCAGTTTCTTCGGAAGCTCAACCGTGGGGAACGTGCACACCACCCGGTATTGGACCAGGCTCACGAGTTGATCCTCTGACGAGACTGACACGCGGGCTCCCTCAGTCTACTGGTCTAGGATGATGGCTCTGGGTCTTTTGATATTACTGTAAGTATAGTATAATTCACATATCTGTATTACTGTAAGTTAATAGTATAAATCACATATCTTTATATATATTACTGTAAGTCAATAGTACAATTCCTATATCTGCATGTATATTGCTATTATATTGTATGTAACTGATATTATATTTGAACAAGTAAACAATTGAAGTATTGGACCTTTCCTCTCTGATTCTTGCCTGCTTATTTTCTGTTAAAACCTTTGAACCATTTTCCCAAACTAAAACATTTTGGCGTAGTCGGCTGCAGGATTTTGGGGGATTTGGTAAAATATTGAATTACTAAGTGAGGCAAAGGAAATCAGAGATGTTTAAGAAATGTCAGGTGTCTGTAAAGGAACCCATAACGGGCTTGCAGACGCGGGGGTGGGTTTTGCTAACTGCGGTTAGAAGTCTGGATAGTCTGGTAGACGAAAAAGAAAGGGAGATTAAGAAAATGCAAATGGACTTGGCGGATGCGTTAGGGCGGGCCTCAATGGCCGAATCCCAGGTAGCTGTATTATTGCCGCGGGTACAGAGAGCCGAGGGGATGGCGGAAAAGGCAGCCTTTTGCATAGCCAAGGTGAATGCGAAAAAAAAGCGCAGACCGGATGTTGCGAAGGTTAAAGCGTTTGTAGCCGCAGTTAACGTCCATGAGTGGGATCCTGAAAAATGGGACGGTAACATTTGGGATGATGATTATGAGGATGATGACGGACCCGATGCAGGATCGGTAATTGATCCTCTGCCTTTACAGGCTAACCCCGTGATGCGTCGCAGACTTTTTACTGACGCACATGGTAATGTTAGGAGGGGAGATGTTTTCGAAGATTATACTGCACAAGAAAGGGAAGGATTTAGATCACGTTATGCACAAGGGCGAAATGAGCCAGTAGACACATGGCTCGTACGCTTGCATGATGCAGGAGCCGGGCATGTGTCACTGGATAAGGGGGATGGTACTGAATTTACAGATTATGCTGTCGATTCCCGTTTTAAACAAGCAATGAGACAAGAATTGACTAAGTTAGAAGGGGACAGCACGTTGATGGCGCTGGCGGCGAACGCAGCGTATGAAATATATCCACACCCACAGAATTGGCCTGAAGTAAAACCATGGACGACTTTGCAGCAGGCAATTCGAGTGGTTAGAGAATTGGCAATGAGGGACGCCGTGGTAGCGGGCCAAGCGGATCAGTTAGATGTGTTCCCATTTACATCTATAGCCAGGACCATCCTAATAAAAACAGCCCCTGCTAACTTGAAAGGAATAATAATGACTCTTTTACTGAATGAGGTAGGTGCAGGAGTGGGGGAAGTTGTAGCTAAATTACGGGATTTAGGTGACCTGGGAGAGTGGGGAGGAGCCCCGCCAGGGACAGCTGCAACACAACCCACTGGGGCTACATCAAGGGATAGCGCCTATAGAACAGGGGGAGTGAATAGGAAGGAGTTATGGGGAGCGTTAATTAATGCTAAAGTCCCTAAGGAAGAGATAGATGGACAGCCTACAGGAGTACTCCTGGACAGGGCAAAGAAAAAAGGACTTATAGATAAGTCTGGTGGAATAAAGAAACGAGTAGCAAAGGCAGAAGTACATTCACTTCTTACCTTCGCTGAATGGGAAAAATTAAGTAAAAAGCATGACAAAGTTCTTACTTTTGCTGAGTGGGAAAAGTTGAGTAAGAAGCGTGATGAAACTGGCCCCTCTTCATCTTCCGAGAGCTCCTCGGAGGAGGAGGAGGAAGACAGGGGGAAAAACCGGCACAAGAGTAAACATAAGAAAGGAGGGAAGAAAGCTAAAGGGAAAGGGAAAAATAAAGGAAGGACTTTATATCCCGTTGAAGAATTAGAACGCGCAGCACGAGATTGTTAGGGATGGGGCCAAGCACAGGTGAGAGCCCTAAATTGGCATGATGCGGACATTCGACCTTTTGTACCGGTAACGATACATTGGGAAAATAAAAACAAACAAATAGTAAAGGCTCTCATCGATACGGGTGCGGAGGCCACTTTGATATATGAGAATCCATCTAAATTCAAGGGGAAACGATTGACAGTGCAGGGGATTGGGGGAACGGACATCCCTGCCACTCAGGTGACGGTGATGTTACAAATTGGTCAGTTGCCCGTGAGACCCTACCCCGTACTAATCACCCCAGTGAAAGAGTATATAATAGGGATGGATCGTCCACAGGTGGCAAATATGCTGTAATCGCATGCTGGCATACAGCCTGCAAATGTCAGCGTGCATCAACAGCATTTCTGAAGTTTTTTAGGTGTACGGTAGAATCAACTTTTACAGCTGTGTTTTCTTCGCTAAAAATGGAGACAGCAGTAGTTGCAACAGAAACTTTAACGGCAACGTTAACTGTAGCAGTAGCAATAAAGAGAGTCGAATCGGAGGCCGTTGTGCTTTCCTCGAGGAGGGCGGAGTCAGCTGCAGCAGCCGAGCTAGTCAAAGACGCAGATAAGCCGTCTCTGCATCAAGTGGAGGCAAAGGCGGCTGAAACAGAAAACCTACACTTGTCTGCTGGTCAGACAGATTGTGTATGGTTAATAATTATTATAAAGCAAATAGATGGGAAAGCAAGAGAGAGGAGTAATACCTGGCTAAAAAGTCACGAGCAGCTAGCAGTACACGTAGCGATGCATAAGGAGAATGCCATACGGATTAAACAACGACCGCTCAGTGTTAAAGTGTGTGCTTTGATTTCGGGGTCTTTTGACCCTGAGGAACAGCAGTAGAACTTAAGCTGGTTATTGGGAGCACTCCTTTCAAAGCCCCTGTGTTGATTATTGCTGCAGAGAAAACAATATGTATATTGGAGACGTCAGTTTACAAGTAAAGCTGCTATAATGTGAGGGTTACTTGTATGTAGTAATGAAGGAAAGTGTAAGTGACAATATGGTGTGCATTTGTTTAAATGCAATAATTGGTATGAAAAATGGCATGTGGCAGTATAAAAACAGCCAATGCCAAATTGCAAGTTAAAACAGAGGACTGAAAGAAAAGGAAAAGAGTAAGAATGTTTTCTTCCATTTATTCTCTACTGCACTGCATTCTCTGTATAATTCTGAGGTTTAAAAATGTTATACCAATAGTTAATTCATAACTTTTTGTAAAAGTAACCAGTGCTAAGATAAGATTTGATTTAGACATTGAATGTGGAGAAACTGGTGGATTTGTATAGCCATTGTAGACTGCAGGGCATGAGTTGAATAATGTGACTGAAAACTAAGTGAATTAAAGAAAGAAATCGAGGAGATGAAAGCAAAGCACGTGTTTGTATATGAAAGCTTTTGAAAGTACTGCATTTGAATTAATGGAATGGCCATTTTAGCAGTTAGTTGGAATGAAAAAACTTATTGGTGTTTCAAGCAGCACATTCATATTGGGGAATAAGTAAATGAAAGGCAGTGGCTTACCATCCAGTTTTTGGAGCTCAGCATGTAAAACAAAGGGGTGAAAATCCCGAAGGGACACTACGGGCATGTATGCCCAAGATCAAGTCTGGCGCTAAAGGGAGTCACTGTGCTAGCAGGCGTAATCGACGCAGATTACCAAGGGACCGTCAAAGTTCTGTTACAATCCTCAATGGGGGATCCAATCAAATTGACTAAGGGAGATCGAATAGCGCACTTGTTAATAATACCAGTTCACATGGGAAAAGTGCAGGAAAGTACTGCACCAGTAGTTAAGACTGGCCGGAATGTGGGGGGATTTGGATCAACAGATGCTCCTAAATTGGTTAATGGGGCGAAGGTGTGGGTTAAACAACCCCATGAACCACCCCGCCCGGCAGAAATCATCGCAATGGGACAGGATTTGATTGTAACTGTTCTATACAATGGAGAAGAAGCATGGGTAAATGTTCCTGTAAAACACTGCTATAGACGGGAGTGAGGAGTGGGTGCAACATGCTGTGTTCTTGTTTTACAGAATTGGGGGTGTTCTGAATGAAGTAGGAGCCACCACATTAGGAGGCGAGGCAACGGAGACGACTCAGGTCCGATGGTGGTGGAACAATTCCACTAAATCTAGACGGCAGGAGAACACGACGTGTCCGGAGAATCAGTCTTGCAATGTCCTTACAATTACGACTGGTGACGGGTGCACCATCTACTCCTCGAACTTGAAGGTGCCGGGGGTAAAACCACAGAAGTATCTGATTGAGTGCTCTGAAAACTTAAATATTACCTGGACGTCGAAAGTAACTTGGTGTATGGGGCCCTGGAACGGCTCCAAGGTACAGTGCGAGGTCAATGCAACATCAGGCGAATACACCTCTAATAAGCCTGGGCCCATTGGCTGGATCAATGCAACTGAAATTATTAACAGGACTATACCAATGCTTGCTATAGCCGTGTGGGCTAGAACCCCCATAACGAGACAGTCACATGTAGAACGAATAATTGACACATGTAAACTTGTTTCTACGACAGCAAAAAGGACTAAGGTTACATGGCAAGTGACATTTCCACTGTTGCCACAGTGTAAGCGTGTTAAACGGGCATGGTATGACACTTTCTTAGGAGGGGTTGGCACCACCCTAGGAACTTTAAACACCGTAGATAATGAAATAACTGCAAACAAGCTTGAGAATGTGGGACGACATACTCACAAAGTGGCAGACCAAATGGCTAGGTGGTTACCTCAGTCCATGGTCTCTCATCAGCAAACAGTAAACTGGGAACAACGCGCTTCAGATTGGATAATCACGGCTAGCAATGACATTCGATGGCTAAATGTCTCAACTTTCATGAACTGGACTGTATGCACTTTTAACATATTACAAGCACAGATACAGAAAAATAACAGAGCACGACAGACAAGGTTGCTGATTTTGCGCTGAGCGAGGGACCGATTGTAATAAAAAAGGTTTTCTCTGTAACAGGAGAAGGGATGAAATAAAGGAGTAAGAGGGGGGGTTGGTCGCTTCAGTGCAAAACCAGCTACAAAGATTGGAATGTTTGGGATGATAGCGAAAGAATGTGCAAAAACTTGCTTCTCATAAAGAGTTTCAGAATGTTATGGGAATACAGTCAAGGCCATGTACTTGTTTTTCACTTCGAGGGGCTTCATTGCAAGCAACGCTTGTTATTGTGTGTCTTCTGATACTAGGCACCATCTCAGTGAGGGCCAAGTAGAAGAAAAACAATAAGATGTCCCGTGGGAAGAAGGTGTGCAGAAACTGATCACTTCTGTATACACTGCTTACACGTAAGCCATTTTGGGTAAGGACACTCAATTAGTATATAAGGGAAGGTTCCGCCCTCAGTTTCTTCGGAAGCTCAACCGTGGGGAACGTGCACACCACCCGGTATTGGACCAGGCTCACGAGTTGATCCTCTGACGAGACTGACACGCGGGCTCCCTCAGTCTACTGGTCTAGGATGATGGCTCTGGGTCTTTTGATATTACTGTAAGTATAGTATAATTCACATATCTGTATTACTGTAAGTTAATAGTATAAATCACATATCTTTATATATATTACTGTAAGTCAATAGTACAATTCCTATATCTGCATGTATATTGCTATTATATTGTATGTAACTGATATTATATTTGAACAAGTAAACAATTGAAGTATTGGACCTTTCCTCTCTGATTCTTGCCTGCTTATTTTCTGTTAAAACCTTTGAACCATTTTCCCAAACTAAAACACCACTCTTGGACACTCAAACTTCCCCCAAAGCCAGCGTATCATTGACTTGGTGGTATACTTTGTGTCATTATCATACTGAAAGGAAAGCCATCTCCTCGGCCTGGGGCTGTGTGTACTCTAGAGCAGGTTTTGCTGAAGGTTCTCTCTGTATTTGACTGCATTCATTCTTTCCTCAGTTCTGACCACTTTTTCCATCCCTGCTGCTGAGGAGCACCCCATAGCATGATGCTGCCACCACCATGCTTCAATGAAGGGATGATATTAGGCAGATGATGAGCAGTGCCTGATTTTTGCCAGAGACAGTGCTTGGAGTTTTGCCCAAATAGTTCAAATTCTGTCTCATGCAACCAGAGAATCTTTTTCCTGTTGCTCTCAGAGTCCTTTAAATGTTTGTTGGCAAACTCCAAGTGGTCCGTGTTGTGCCTTTTACTCAATAGTGACTTCCATCTAGCCACTGTACCATAAATGCCTGATTGATTGATTACTGCCAAGATGATCGTTCTTCTAACTGGTTCTCCCAACTTCTAATGCTTGGTTTAAGCAACCATTAGGTGTTTGATCACCTTCTTGACCAATGCCTATCTTGGAGTGTTCCTCTGTTTGGCTGGACTGCACATTTTAGGTGAAATCCTGGTGGTGCCAATCTTCTTTCATTTCACAATTATTGGAGGCCAGAGTATTCCTGGAAATGCCCACAGCTTTAGAAATGGTTTTTATGCCCTTGTCTTTATCTATGCCTGACCACAATTTGATTGCAGTTTGAATCGTGGGGCCTTACATACACAGGTACACGTGTGCTTTTCTAAACAATGTCAAATCAAGTCAGTTTGTCACAGGTGGTCTCCAATGAGGTTCTAGACACATCTCAAGAAGAATGAAAACAAATAGGATAATAATAATAATAATAATAATAATTCATTACATTTATATAGCGCTTTTCTCAGTACTCAAAGCGCTATCCACACAGGGAGGAACCGGGAAGCGAACCCACAACCTTCCACAGTCTCCTTACTGCAAAGCAGCAGCACTATCTGAAGAGCTACAGCAAAGTGTTTGAATACTTCTACTGTTGAAATGAGAGAATACAGTTTTGAGACTTTTCTGAAAATGTATTTTCATGTTGTCATTATGGGTTATTAAGTGTAAATTAATAGGCAAAAGTGTAAAATGTATCCATTTAAAATTAAACCTGCAACACAATCAAGTGTACAGAAAATGAAAGGCTCTGAATACCTGATGAAGCCTCCATATGGTTTATCCATCTATCCATCCATCCATCCACCCAGTATATAACCCAATATATACTAACTACAGGGTCACGGGGGTCTTCTAGAGCCAATGTACATTTTTTGTAAACTGCGTAATCCAGTTTAAACAGCATACATTTCCATGCATTGAGTGGGATTGGATTTTTGTTTCTCTCCCTAATCCTATACCACCGTACTGCACAATTTTATATCTTTTGGTGCTAAAGTTCAACTGGTAATGCCTGATAATGAGTATTAAAGAAGTTGTTATTAACAATTTGAAGTCTGTGTTATTGTTGCACAGCTTCAGTAGTGCGAGTTTAAACCTCAGCCTGTTTACTTCCCATGTGCAGTTTTCATGTGTGCCCTGTTTCTGCCTTTATTATTAATAATAATAATATTTGTTCTCCCATGTTCTAAAGATGTATTTATAAATCTAACTTTGCTTTACCAAGGTAGTGTTAGATCGATACTGACTCTTTTGACTTTGGTATCAATACCAGCTTTCAGACCGCAGTATTGGTACTGAGTCGGTAAATAATGGTCATCCCTACATACCACCTGACCTCTCTCCTGTTATTAAGATCCTCTTTGAGTAGACTATTCATGAAGGTTAGTAATTGGTTGCTACTTACCTGGTTTCTCCTCTTAGGGTTACCCATAGTAGATTGTTCTTCTTGTTTCAGCCTGTTGGACCTTCAATCTGCTGATAATTTGAAATAAAAAGTAATGTGTTACTGTCGGCATGCTACGAACGGTCAATCTTCTTATTTAATACGCTACCGTGGCTGTTCGTTTGTCTGTCCAGGATTTTAAATCACCTGTAGCTTGCAAACCGTTTCACCTATTGACTTGAAATTTGGTACACATATACTACGTGATGTCTACTGTCCGCTTTCGAGGTGATGATTTTTATTACTCTTTTTATTTTTTTTTATTGTAGAATAAACTCTCGGCAGCATGCAGCAGGGCGGCCGTGCGGTGCATGCGTATGGGCGCCGTTATCATTCCCTACCACATTCGCTAATTTATTCTTGAGGCAGATCGAAGATTTAAGTGCCAGCTTAAGTGAAAAATTAAAGTAAATGTACTAAGTAATTGCAACACAAAAACTAACTTAATCAGTTTTAACGTGAAAAGATAAAAGAGAAGCAGCGGGCCGCTAGGGTAGAAAAAAGAAGAACTGCTCAGAGAGCAGCAAGCGCATCAACCTCTGAGCAAGTGAATGCTAAACAGACAGAGGAAGAGTAAGAAAACTAGGAATGCACAAGTCAAGTGTATTCACTGCACATTATCGTGCAGTACGCCGTTACTGGTCTTTATATGAACCTTAACAGAGAGGGTGTTATGAAATGACATTCAAGTGACTTCAGAGCTAAGTGATGAAGTTTTAATGAAGTTACTTCCTGTTCTTTTTACAGAGAAAAAGAAGACGCTGATGTTTACTGGAACATCTCAATGGATGTGAAACTGGAGAGCTGTGATGTGGACACAAATATCATGGATATTAAGGAGGAGGACTGTGAGTTTGAGTCCATCTACCTTAAACAGGAAAGTCTGAGCATTAAGGAGGAGAGCAGTGAACTACAGACAGTGGGAATTAAAGATGAAGCTGAAGAGAAGTCTGTCAGCATTGAGACAATTAACCATGCAAATCTGGACAGTGTAAAAGAAGACAACCTTCATGATGGGTGTCAAGATGGAGTGGTAACCTGGTTAGACTCTTCTCAAAGCAGACACTGTTCATCTCCAGAGCCTTCTGTCAATGTGAAGACTGAATCATGACAGTCTAAACCAAAGAGGACTAAGAAAAGTACATCTGTTAGAGCTCAAGAAAATCGGCCACCATCTACAAAGCAGTCTGGAAAAAGTAAGTGCAAAATAAAAAATGGGCAAGTTTTAGAGTTGGAGTTTATGGGCTTAATAGGTCTAGTCTTGCTGTTTTTATGAGAAATACTGTGTTTTATTGTGTGCTTAAATGTAGTTTGAGATTTCATCAATGTGTATGTAAGGTTTGCAATTTTTCATGCAAAAGTCCTAAACATGTCCTTGGTAAAGAGTGCAATACAAATATACAGCTGCAAAAGAAGGTTGTGAACCTTTTGGAATTCCCTGGATGTCTGCTTTAATTCATCTTAACAAAGGTCTGATCTTCATCTATGCTCCAAATACAGACAACCGAAGCTAATAACCCACAAACAATTGGAGGACTTCTTGTCAGTCCTGAACACATCATTTTAACATTCACAGTCCGCTCTGTGACCCTCCTGTCTTTACAGACTGGTTGACCCTTCTTTAATAGAAATGGCCTCCACCAAACTTCACGTGGCTGGTGGTCAGCCTTGAATTTTACTCCATACCTTCTCTCCAAATCTTTTTGGTTCCTTTTATTCCTGAGAGCTCTTTTCTGATCAGTTCTCTTTAGGTCATGCCACAGCATCGCTTGTCTCTTACTGGCCATTCCAGAACACCAATTTCCTTCTGTTTAAGTCTTTCTCTTTTTGATTTCTTCCTGTGATTTGGCTCATTATCCTGTATCATAATTCAACTTTTGTTACGCTTCTGCTATCCTGATTTTTTGCTGTCAGATTTCTTGATAATATTTTGAATTCACTGTCCCTTTGATCGTTTCAAGCTCTCCAGACTCTGAAGAAGCAAAGCAGGCCAACCCATGATGCTCCCTTCACCTTGATGCTTTAGTATCAATGTGCAGTTGTCTCTTACCTCCAAACATGGTGTCACATGTTTTGACAAATGAGTTCAACTTTTTCCTGATTCGTCTACAGAACATTGTCTGCTCTGGAACATCGAGGTGATCTTTTACAAGTTTGAGATGTGCAGTGATGCTTTTGTTAGATTATACTGGTTTCCTTCGTGTTGTCCTTCCATTTTTCACTCCATCTTTTTTTTTTCCACTAGTTTTTGCATTTGGCTACAGTCAGTGTCACTTTTGGTTACATGAGGTGATACCTGGACCAAACAGAAATGGCACAGGTAGTCCAACTTCTCCTAGATTGGCAGACACATCAATACCATGTGTTATTGCCAGAAAGGTTGCTGTGTCTCCCAGCACAGGGTGTGGAGGAGATTCCAGGATACAGGGAGTTACTCTAGAAGAGCTGGACAGGGCCCCCTGTAGAAGGTCCTTAACCCATCAGCAGTACCCACTGGTATCTGCTCCTTTGGGCAAGGAGGAACAGGATGAGCACTGCCAGAGCCTACAAAATGATCTCCAGCAGGCAAGCCACTGGTGTGAATGTCTTTGACCAAACCATCAGAAACAGACTACATGAGGGTGGCATGAGGGTTCGATGTCCTCTAGTGGGCACTGTCAAGCTTGATTGGCATTTGCCATAGAACACTAGGATTGGCAATTCCACTACTGGCACCCTGTGCTTTTCACAGATGAGAGCAGGTTCACCCTGAGCACATGTGACAGACGTGAAAGGGTCTGGAGAAGCCGTGGACAACGTTATGCTGCCTGTAACATTGCTCAGCATGACCGATTTGGCGGTGGGTCAGTCAGGGATGGTATAGCTGGGGGGGGGCATATCGATGGAGGGATGCACAGACCACTACAGGCCAGACAATGGCACTTTGACTACCATTAGGTATCTGGATGAAATTCTTGGCCCACCCTTTGTCAAACCATATGCTGGTGCAGTGGCTCCTGGGTTCCTCCTGGTGCACGACAATTCCCGGCCTCATGTGTCTGCGAGAGTATGAAGGCAGTTCCTGGAGGATGAAGGAATTAATACCATTGACTGGCCCCCACACTCACTCACCTGACCTCAATCCAATAGAACATCTCTGGGTGGGACATTATGTTTCGGTCCATCCGTCACCTCAGACTGTCCAGGAGCTCAGTGATGCCCTGGTCCAGATTTGGGAGGAGATCCCTCAGGACACCATCCGTCTTTTTATTAGAATGTTGTCAGGCATGCATACAAGCACATGGGTGCCATACAAACTACTGAATATGATTTGGAGTTGCTGCAATTAAATTTTGGCCGAATGGACTTGCCTGCCTACTGCATCATTTATTCCCTTTGATTTTCGGGGTGTGTTTGAATTCAGCCCTCTGTAGGTTGATCATTTTCATTTCCATCAAACAATGTGGCTGCCATCCTTTCGTTCGTAACACATTACCATATCAGGCCATAGCAGTAGAGATAGCCAGCAGGATTTTTTTTCCCCATTGAGTGCTGATGGGTTTTCAAAGTGTTCGTTTAATTTTTTAGTGCGTAGAATTCGCACTATAACATGACATAAGCACAAAAGCGGAAATGTACTTACGCACAAAAAGATCCAGATGCATAAATCAGTGCGGTCGCCAATTTCCATGTTCTTCCGCTACATAAATCCTTGCCAGCATGGAAATTAACGCACGTGCACGCGCCTGCTGCCCCACCCCAACTCCTCCCAGAATTACGCCTCTTTGAATATGGAAATCAATATCAATAGTCCTTAAGCTCAGTGTTCTGTGAAAAGGCAATAGCAAAAGTATGAGGGAAAAATAGAAAAATTTCAGCGAATATCAAGTGGAGGCAAAGAAAAACGTACTATTTTTTGGTTTAAACAGTGGTATAAACAACAAAAGGAAGTTGATTGAGTGACATACCGTGTCGGAGAAACTCGAAAGCTCAAGTTCACAGAGTCGCACAGTGCCCGAAATAAAAAAAGTTGTCAGATATCAAAGTCACCGTGAAAAGCGAGTCGTATCCCACCTTCTGAGTGTCATATGAAAGCTTATTAGGGTACAGTGGAAAAAAAAAAAAAAGACAGTGTGAAAAAAGCACGAAATGTCAACTTTAATCTTGAAATTTCCACTTTAATCATGTAGTTTATTTTGTCATTAAAGTAGAACATCATAAACTCAATCTTAAAATCGTTTAGTTACAATGGGATTTGAGAAACTAGTAAATTAAAGTAGAGCGTTAAGTGCTTTGTTTTGTATTTGATCTTCTATGTGCTCTGTGCCTGAATCACTGCGTGCTCTTCCTCCAACAGGACACAGAATCAATTACATTCGTAATATTACAGCTCTCTAAAAAATTAAAATACTGAGAAGTATCCGTGATATCATTTTCATGATGATAGGAGTTAAAGCATGTTACTAATCATGGGAACACGGTGGCGCAGTGATTGTTCATGGCTTACGCAAGATGCTTGCTGCACCATGTGTGACCTTCGATGAAATGCTTTATTACAGAAGTACTGTCTTTTTCAACCGTACTAACCACCAATTCCTGTCCGTCCTTTTCTTACTCTAAATACCCAATCGCCACACAATCGGCTCTGTAATAGATGTTAAGCCATCTGTAAGCTTAGAACTAGAGAATCCATTCCCGGACAGGTTTATCCATTCCCGGGAACTCGGAATCCCGCATGTCACACAGTGCACGGGCATCTCACATGTGAACGGTTTTAGAACGAGTGACACTTATTTTTAATAAAACTACTGCAATATGTTGCCACCAGTAAAAGACTAACCTTAACTACAAGCAGTTCATGCTGTCATATAAGTACACGTATCTAGTTAGTTGTGGTAATAAGAGTGTAGAAAGCACAACGTGTCGAGCGTGCGGTCGTCCAGGCGAGAGCGCACCTTCGTGTAGAGTACACCAGCTGCTGAGAAAGCACGCTCTGCCTCCACTGAAATAAGCGGAAAAGTCATCAGATACTGATACACTTGTTCTAAACAATGCCCGCACTTGCTGCTGCTCTGAAAGACCATTTCAGCTTTTACTGATGCATCCAGTTTCTTGTCATTATTCTGTGATGGCAAGTTTCTTAGCACAGATAATGCGTATGCAACATATTGACGCATTGCAGTTTCAAGTTGCTGTTCAATGCTGTCAACAGCACAGACGTCAATGAACTCTGCCCCGTCCTGACATTCGTGAGCTGCAGAGTGCAGACACCTTCCAGTCCACTGTGCTTAGTCAGCCGGGAGACTGACTGCTCTGCTGGTCTGTTGTTGATTGAATTAATCGGCAGCACACTATACCGTGGGCCAAAAAACTGTGCCACTTAATTATTTTCAACTATAACAACGATCAAGTTATTTCTTGATCGATTTTTACACGCTATATATGCAAGCTTGGCCGTTCCCGTTTTCCCGGTAATTACAGCAGTTTCATTCCCGGGAATGAAAAATGCCCGGGAATGGATTCCCTACTTAGAACACAGATTCTTCAAAACTTTTAAAGAACATCAAAATATCTTCGTAATGTTTGTTTATGCTATCCATCTATCCTTCCAGTGTTGCGCCAGCCACAGCAAGAATACAGCGCGATGCAGGAACAATCCGTGCACGGAGCTCAAGCTTCTCGCTAGCGCTGTGGCACCGTGTAAAGTTTTATCTGTATAATGAATATATTTTGCTGCATTTCATCTTAAAAATATATAGTCATCATATGTAAATGCGCGCTTTAAAAAGTGGCTCAGGTTGTGCAATATTATAACTATCATAAGTACAATTACCTCACTGTAACTTGCAAGTACAAACAGTTCTACAAGGAGCACTTGATAGACTAATTGAGTGCGTTTAGAGTTCTTGGGATGAAACTGTTTGTGAACAGCGAAGTCCGAACAGGAAAGGCTCTGAAGCGTTTGCCGTGTGAGAAGAAGTCAAATAGCGAATGGCTGAGGCAGCGTGTGCTTGATACTGTATACAGGTAATTCTCTTTCCGATCAGCTGCTGTAGATCTGTGATTCACACTCAGATACAGTGATATAAATACTCCGAGTGGTGCAGTGAGAGTAATATGGAAAAAGATGATCCGCTGTGGCAACCCCTAACGGGAGCAGCTGAAAGAAGAAGAAGGTGCAGTGAAAGTAACAACGCTAAAGCAGCTATTGAATTTAGAATAGTTTGACCATTCTGTGGACCATTATATTGTTACAGGTTAATTACAATCACATGCCTTAAACTAATCTTCTATACAGTAATCCCTCCTCCATCGCGGGGGTTGCGTTCCAAACCCCCCCCGCGAAAGGTGAAAATCCGCGAAGTAGAAACCATATGTTAATATGGTTATTTTTATATTGTCATGCTTGGGTCACAGATTTGCACAGAAACACAGGAGGTTGTAGAGAGACAGGAACGTTATTCAAACACTGCCAACAAACATTTGTCTCTTTTTCAAAAGTTTAAACTGTGCTCCATGACAAGACAGAGATGACAGTTCCGTCTCACAATTAAAAGAATGCAAACACATCTTCCTCTTCAAAGGAGTGCGAGTCAGAGGGAGAGAGAGCGAGAGAGAGAGAAAAAACAGCAAACGGTCAAAAATCAATAGGGCTGTTTGGCTTTTAAATATGCGAAGCATACAAAGTAGCTGCAAGGAAGGGAGCAAGCATTTTTCAGCATTTTTTTGAGGTCTCCAGTCTCCAAAAAATACAAAGCAGTGCTAGAAAAATTGCAGAGGAAAGCTAGGGGTGAGATGTAGAATTATCGGAAAAGATTAAATGAGTTCAACCTTTTCAGTTTAAGCAAATGGAGATTAAGAGGAGGCATGACTGAAGTGTTTAACGTCATGAAAGTAATTAGAGAAGTGGAGCCTGGCTGTTACTTTTAAAAAGAGTTCAACAAGAACATGAAGACACAGTTGGAGACTTCTTGGGAGATAATTCCACATAAAGATCTCTAGCGGATTAAAAAACCCAGCTAAGATTCCCACCGTTGATTAAGATGGTGATTTATTTATTTTTTCAGTCGGGATCCCAGGAATGCACCCAACTCACACACACTCCCTCGCAGAGACAAAAAAGCAACCGGTAATAGAAATTAAAGAATATTAAATGAAAATGATCCTACCCCAGTTCCCCTTATGGCGATATACAATAAACACGAATTCAACAATAACAAACCACTAACACAAACCACACACAATGAAGTCCATGTAAACGGCAACTGATAAAATATATTGATGGCGGTAGGTAGTCCAGAGATCAGCACGCTGTATATGAACGTAAAGGTCAGTCCTACTGGTATTTCCTGATGAGATGATGACTTGTCATTGGGATCAGGAGCGCTCCTTTCTTTGCAGGATGACAATAAATCCTCAGACAGTCCTCATGCAGCAGGAAGACACCAGACAGTCCATACACCCAAAACAGGAGACGATCTCCAGGACAAAATGAGAAAACACAAGTAGCAAAATGGGAAGGCAGACAGATAGGCAACTCCAGACACCAAACACAAAAGACTTTTTGTCCTCTGAACTGGCCTCCTTTTAAATGTTGCGCCTGCCTCCTTGTCCCCAGCAGCCCCTGCACCATCAGCAGACGACCAATTGGAGCCACTGCTAGGAGTTGAAGTTTCATTCCCCAATAGCTCCGCTACACATTGAAGAGTTTTTCTTCACACAGAAAACAACAGACAACATTACCAGGTAGTGTGTTGGAAAGTAGGACTTTTAGGAACTTTGAAAACTCAAAGTGATGTTGTTTTAGAGAGGTTAGGTGGATCAGATTGGCAAGAGTTGTTTTGCTGAATGGCCTGTTCTCATCAGATTTTTTGTAATATTTCCAATTTCTGTTTAATCAAAGGAAAATAATTTTGTAAGGCTGTGATTTTTGTCCACCTTTCCTTGCTCTGTATGAAGATGGGGTCTTCATCTTTGTATGAAAATGTGCTATATAAATAAATGTTATTGTTGCTGTCTCTGGCTGTTAGACTGATGTCAAGGTGACTCACGCACACTCAATTTAAGAAACTGAAAAATACCCCCAGGCTACCAGCTGCAACACAAGCCCGAAAGATGATCAATCTTCTCCCATTGCTTCACAGTCAGAGATGTGCTGTTGTCATGGAATTCAGCCCCCTTTTTTCTCCAAACCCACCTTTGCACATTGTGGCCAACAAGTACTGTTTTGACTTCATCAGTCCACAGGACTTGTTTGCAAAATGCATCTGGCTTGTTTAGATGTTCATCTGCAAACTTCTGATGCTGAATTTTATGGTGAGGACACAGGAGAGGTTTTCTTCTAATGGCTTTTTCGTGAAGGTCATATCTGTGGTGGTGTCGCTGCACCAGAAGAACAGCGCATCACCACTCCAGAGTGTGACTACAAAACACCTTCATGAAGCTTTTGGGGTTTTGAATTGCCTTTCTAGCAATCTTATGAGCAGTTCTCTTGAAAATTGTTTTGGTTTTCCAGACTGCTAACTGCCATTTCTTAATAACGATACAAACTGAGGAAATGGCTCCTTGAAAACTCTTTGCTGTCTTCTTGTAGCCTTTTCCTGCTTTGTGGGCACCACTTATTTTATTCCTCAGAGTGCTAGGACAAGCTGTGAGGAGTCTGAGAATTGACACAGCTTTGAAATTTGCATCATGTTGCCATTCCTAATGATGATTGTGAACAAGCCAAAGCCCTTAAGGAGCTAATTTAAACTATGACATCGGGGGGGATGTGTGGGGGTTTAGAGTTATCTGAGACCTCTGATCACTTGGGGTGCCCATACATTAGTGGGGCACTTCTTCCTTTTCTCATACTACAAAGCAAAAATAATACACAAATCTTATTTAAATCCCCTAAAAGAATGGTGGCCTGGCCTTTGGAGATCAATGCATCTTCTATTGACTTAACTATTCACAGTAACAGTTATTTTGATCTGGGGGGGTCCCCACACTTTCGCATGTCACTGTATATGAAATGTCACGAAAGTGTACGTCTAAAACAAACCATCCTCTCACCAGTGTATATCGTGCATCCATGTTATAGGACTTAAATGATGGAATCCTAAACTTTCTATAATAAAAATGGCTCAGTATCTAAAATGATAAATTGCAATTATTTTTGAGGGATACTCTGATTTTTTTTTTGTCCTGTCCCGATCATATTTCTGGTTCTTTTCAAACAGTGCCATTACTGAGAGCTGAGACGCATTTGTTTCCTTAGTGGTTTTCCTGCTTTCACTGCATTACTGAAAGTCGATGCGCTCAATCGAGTGTTGTATCTACAAGTGTCTCATCAAATAAGTTGCTACAAATTTTTCATTTTAAACTTCACATATAACATTCCTATCGCTTTTCAGGTACTTTTAAGATATTTCCAAACAGCAGTTATTTTCTACACCACTTTCCACTTTGTGCTCTCTGTTAATGCTGCACGTGCCCTCAAATTCAAATATTCCATATCAAGAAATCGGTAGACCAGTCAACCAACTACAAACCGATTTCACAATAAACAGCAAAAACTGGACAATTTTAATTCAAGGCCGATTAATTTGCCTAACACAGCAATTCTCAACCTTTTTCTCCTTGTGAACCACTTCAAAAAACTGGAATAAATTAGCGAACCCCCTGTGTAGTCATTACGATATCTTTATATATAATCTTCATTTGGATCTTGATCTGTGTTTGTCCGCGAATTCATGTTCCTCTGACACTGCCTTGGTTGTTACTTTTGTTTACAAACACTGTCGACACCACTCTTTGTATTTAGATCTGGCGTCAACACCGTGCTTTGTGTTTAGATCTGGTGTCGACACCTACTTCATTGTCGAGACTGTTTTTTTTTTTGTTTCTATCGACCGTCGTTGGCACTACTTCATCCAAATCGAATGTTCACCTACTTCTTGAAGTCGGCAGTCAGAGTATGCAAGTTGGACACACTTCTGTGATTTTCCATCAATCAGCGTTTGGAGTTCAAGAAAGAAGCATTGGTTCTTCCTTACTCTTTGGATTGCCACAAAGCAACCTGCGAGATTGGAGAAAGGTTGAGAACAGATCATGAGAGGAAACTACAGCGTCGTGAAAACGAGACGGACTGTGAACGGAGAGAAGCAGAAATGCTCCTCCACCACCACATAATTACTATTCGGACAGTGATTCTGAGTAGGCCGTTCCTATCGAATCAATGTCCAACGGTTTTGTTTTGTAATTTTGTTTCCATTATAAAAAATCATAATGCTGTGCGACGAAGGGCCCAGTTCACGACTGGCAGCCGCGTTTAAACAGGGAGCCCTTCACAGACAACTTTAACACACGCAACGTAGTTGGGCGCACATGGCTAGTAGTAAATAAAACAATTGGATTGTTTATTAAAATTTATTTTCCATTTTGAATACTAAATGATTCATATTGAAAAACCTAAACATAATTGTAAAACATTTACAGACAAACATTAATAAAACTAAGGTTTATCCTTGTACGTTGGATGTTTTGTTTCAATGTGTCTACGAAGAAGATGATGTTTTAAACTGCTGTTGTCAGACTTCATTACAAATTACACAAAGCGGTTTAGGTTCCGACTCATCCCCGGTAAAATAAAAACCCATTTGTAAATAGTCACTGTCATATTTTCGTTTCTTCTCTTTTGTCCTACTATGTTTGCCTATTTTTTCCTTCCTTTCAGTCTGGAGAGATGTTAGCTCACTGCAACTTTCAGTGTCATCACCTTTTGTTTATACCAAATCAGAGACTGAAGTAGAAGCAATTGATTTCTCGTCCAGCTTTTTGTCAGATTTGATGAAACTACCCATTTTTAACATATCAATCCATAATAAAATTACGGAGTAATAATTATTCAGTTTCGATGTGCGCACGTTTAAGTAAAAAGTCTTTATCGTAATTTATTTACACACACTATGCACTACTAATTTATCTTATTAAAATCACTCGTGGTTCTTAAGCGCATCGTACGATTCAATTCGACTCTACTCTTCCTTGTCTGATCGACGTGTTTTTATATCGGCAGACGTTATTTTTGAGCGCATTCGGGCTTCTCGGTTTGCTGAATTGGAAGTTTCCGGATCATACGAGAATGTACACGCATCGCCAGTGGCGTAGCGTCTCATCGCGTTACATATTGTTACCTGTTGCGACTCAACAATTTTACAGAATCTTCCGTCGCAATGCGTAAGTGACTGAGGTAATATTCATGAATTTGACATTTTAATTGATTTGTTGACCCATTTTTATTATTGTATTATTAATAGTACTGTGAATAGATTTGCCAACATTTAATATTTTGTTATTTTTTACGTTGGGGATTTAAAATTCCGCCATTACGATATTTTTTTTTGCAAACCCCTTTTATAAAGCACGCGAGCCACCGATTGGGAATCACTGGTCTAACACTACTGTTATAGTTCAGTTGTATTTATTGTTTATAGCGCTCTTCATTGAGTGCAGGCTTAGACTGCTTGATGTTTGCATCTATAACAGAGATAATATTTCCATACGTGAACACACACATTAGAGCAAATAGACAGTAAACCTGGCAAATTTTAGTTTACTCAACATAAGTCCTGACAGTAGATACCCATAAACATTATAATGGTGAGTATAAAGGTGACCAGTCCTTGTGTCACCTGTCACTCCCCTGTAGAGCTGAAATACCAACAGCTTCTCATTTTTCTCCGAGGTCACAGCAGCTTCTGTAGGCCTGGGCACTGAGGCGTCACTCATCCATTGCTCTCTTTTCCTTGGTCATTTAATGAAGCCATTTTGATGTTTATTTTGGTGTAAAATGGTTTTGGTTTAATTGTGCATAAATGTAAGGACACATTCTGATTATTGAAAGTGCCTTTTTCATGTTTGGCATGGCATTCTGTTTTATACAGTACTCTCCGTAATGGCTGAAACAAAGTATTATTTTTCTTTCATTTACCCCTTTTCTCAACAGATTAAAAAAATTTAGATTTGATTAAAGTTACACATCTTCATTAAAAGGGGATTTGCAAACATTTCAGTCACACACTGTAGAAATGACAGCACTTTTTCTACATGACCCCCACCCCCTCTATTTCAGGGCACCATAATGTTTGGGCCAATTGATGTCAGAGGAGTTTGTGATTCCTCAGGTGTGTTTAATTGCTTTAGTCTTACAGGCCTAAGACACCTCATCTTGCTTCTGCCCTTTGGAGTTTGTAGTGGCCATTGTTCAACAGCTGTGCCAATGATAGTCAAAGAAGCCATTATGAGGCTGAAAAACAATAATAAAACCATGAGAGACATCAGTAAAACGTTAGGATGACCTAAATCAACTGTGTGGAATATCAACAAGAAGAATGCACAGGTGAGCTCAGTAATCACAAAGGGACAGATAGGCCAAGGAAGACCACCACTGCTGATGACAGAAGATGTTGCTGCAGATTGCATTTTGATTACAGCTTGCGCATCCTGATAGTAAGGATATTGCGTGTATCTCTGTAACATCTTAAATGTACCATCCCATACAGATGTCATGATGTGGCTCAGGGTGACTCGGAGGTTCCTCACCGGTCAGGCGGTTCACACTGAAAAGCCACCATCACCAAATAACCCACAGCTGTTAAGACCTGTAAGAGAACTGAGACTGTGTGATTTCTGCGTGATGGTCTCTGTAATGAAGGCACATGTTCAGCACACACTTCAAAGAGGATGACAGTAGGGAGTCTAAATCAGCTTATAATTCAGTCATCATCATGAGCCAAAATGTCATTGTGATATATCAACTCACTTCTTGTGTAGCCTTTCAAACATCAGAATGTGAAATGTGCAATGAAATGAGATTTTCTGCTCAGTTTGTTTGTCCACCAGGTGTTGCTAAAATGCCAACACAAATAAAGTCTGTATGGGACTTACAAATGCTCAAAACTTGCAGTAACTTTAAGCCAATTTAAACACAAAGTTCTAGTTTTAAAAATCCAAACTTTTGTGTGAGAAATGGCTTACACATGTTGCCGAGCAGAAGCAAGTTTTATACATGTGGCCCTGCTAAGTAGTTGTAATAGAAAACGTAAAATTAACAAATTGAGTGTGCTTTCCATGTACGACTGAAGTTTTATAATTGGTTATGCTTATCAAAGGTTGTTCCTAATTTCAGCCATGTATTTAATGCGAGTTAATGTTAATAATAAAGGCAGTAGACTGAAAGTAAGCTCTTTTTTCCCCTTTTAAACTTTGTACAGGAAACAAAGATCAGTGCAGTTTGGAATCTGGAAAAGAATTCTCTGGCAGGAGTGCTCTTCAGATCCACACTGGACTTCACACGGGAGAGAAGCCGTATTGCTGTAATGAATGTGGTAAACAGTTTTCACAAAAAGGCGATCTTCAGATACACACTAGAGTTCACACTGGAGAGAAGCGGTATTGCTGTAATGAATGTGGTAAACAGTTTTCACAAATGTTCTGTCTTCAGAGACACACTAGAGTTCACACGAGAGAGAAGCCGTATTGCTGTAATGAATGTGGTAAACAGTTTTCACATAAAAGCAATCTTCAGATACACACTAGAGTTCACACTGGAGAGAAGCCGTATTGCTGTAATGAATGTGGTAAACAGTTTTCACGTATAGACAGTCTTCAAAGACACACTAGAGTTCACACGGGACAGAAGCCGTATTACTGTAATGAATGTGGTAAACAGTTTTCATGTATAAGCAATCTTCAGATACACACTAGAGTTCACAATAGAATATAAAGGGTAGCATTTCAAAAATCAGTCCAGAAAAACAAGCACCCTTCAGAACTCGAGAGTGAGGTTCACTCCTGTCTTGAAAAGTAAGCATTGTTGACAAATTAATCTCTGAGAGAAGCCATATTGCTGTTTGGAATGTGGCAAACAAATCTGTCAGAGGAGTTCTCTTCAGAGACACACCAGAATTCACACCGGAGAGAAGTACAACTGAACTGTCCTGACTAAAGAGTGAGGTTCACTCCTGCCTGGACAGTAAGCACATGCAACTGACTGGAATCCATCCTACTTAGTGTTGTGTCAGAAACAAATCAACACAGAGGAGAATCAGAAGTTTATATCCTTTTTCCCTTTCCGGAAACAAAATAAAGAACAGGGCGTCATACAAACCGCTTCTCACCAAAGCCCCTACAGCCTCCACCATGTGCCTAGCTCTGTTTTCATAACATACGTATTACATATAGAACTATTTATAATATATTATACACATTTCATAAGAAAAGAACTCTTTACAATATACATAACCTCACATAATAAATCATAGTTCAGCTATATAATAATATCATTCCATCCATCCATTTTCCAACCCGCTGAATCCGAACACAGGGTCACGGGGGTCTGCTGGAGCCAATCCCGGCCAACACAGGGCACAAGGCAGGAACCAATCCTGGGCAGGGTGCCAACCCACCGCAGTATATAATAATATGTATTTTTCTATTTTTATATAACAAAAAATAAAATAAACGTTTCCAAAAACTAACTGTAGCACCCCTCTGCTTTTACTGAGGGTTCTTACCTGAGTTGTTTTCTTCTTTTTTTCCTTCTTTACTTTCTTTAAATATACATTTTTACCTTAGTGTTGTCAGCACAACTGTTTCAAGGAACAAACCTGTGTTACTAATGTAATTTATATACAGTAACTCTACCATTAATTGTACAATTCGTTACTAGACTCCACATAAGGATACTATAGCCACCTGCCAAACGTGATTTCCTTTTTTTTTTTTTTTTTTTCCCCTTTTATGGCTTAGCCAGCCATTATATATAAAAAAAGGCAAAGTTCAATGGTTTAGTTTAAATAAATTAACTATTTACATATATACATAACACATCCATACAAAAGTATAAATTTAAATAATCCAAGAAATCTATATCAGTGTTGAACCAGCAGTCCTTTCTTTGAATGAAAAAAATATCAATAAACAAGTACAATCCCCTTATAAAACCGAAGCTGGCAAACTAAATTAAAGGAACCAAACAAAAGTTGTGTAAAAGGTACCACAGATGAGCGTTGCAGGCCTGTTACTTGAAGGTGCTTGTGACGTTACTCGTTGACTGCCTCTTATTCTGTAATAGAGCAGACGGGTCTCGTTTTCTGGTTTCCAGCAGATGTGCGTCCCCTTTCCTAGCGAGTATCAATTCTCAGCGATAGTTGGTCAGCTGTAACAATATCCGATATCGACAATGTAATCCAATGTCTGCCGACATCTTCCGTGTTCAGCATTTCACAGACAGTGCTCCCTAGCTCACTGGTTGGCCGTTCTCGACCAGTCCGTCCAAACACAAGCACATTCACGTTTTCTGTCCCGACTGTTAATTCCGTGCTGGAGTCTGGTCGTCTTTTTAAACTCCTCGCTGATGTTTACCATGGACTGCGTTTCAATCCTCGCTTTCAGCACAAAAGCCCAGTTCTCTCCTTTCTTTTCTCGCCCCTCCTTTTCTTGTGTTTTCTGACCTCTGACCCCTTTTGCTACTTTCCAAACCAATAAAATAATTTAACATAAATACCAGCATTTACTTTTTACATTTAAAACCTTAGAAATTACATAATGTTTTAACAACATGTACAATAAATTTAACTGTATTAATCAAATTTATATTACACCATTGCTATTACCACCACATAACTTGTGTTTTAAGGGGCTACATAACAAAAAAAAAAAAAAACAGGGTGCCATACAAACAGCTTCTCGCCAATGCTTATTAAATAATAAATCAAATCAGTTACTAATCATTACAAACACAAACTATTAATACAATATAAATAAAATGTAAAATAAAAATGAAAATCCAAAGTATCCTTATGGTCATGTTGTACATCATGCTGAATTATATTAAAACGCTGTGGCAGCGCACAAAAAGAAGAAATGCTGTTTTTTTTAAATTTCGTTTTGTTTTTATTTTTTTGCTTTTGATAAATAATTAATGTGCTCTGTGTGTTTTATTAACACTTGAGAATTACCAAATAATATTTATGTCAAATAAATAGAATAAAATTAGAAAAAGCTTGGAGAGAGCAGACTTACCTGTACAGCATCCACCATCACCTGAGGGTGCCTGCCATCTGTGGAGAGTCGCATTAATTAGCATTTGTACTACAAAATACCATTGGTATGAAACTAAGTACACGCAAACAATTACTTTTGGTGGAAATTCTTAACTAAAAGCTACAAACAAACAAATTAAAAATCAGAATACACTTTGCTACACATACAAAGGCCAAGACAATTTGGAGGAATTAATCTCGAGAAGCCATATTGCTGTACTGGATGTGGCCGACGAGTCTCACAAACCAGAATCTTCTGGGCCACAAAAGAATTCAGACTGGGTGCCACCTCGAGAAGTGGGCTTAGTTGGAGAAGATCTACACCAGGGGCATCAACCCCCTTTGTCTTGGTGTACCACCCTAAAGACTTTAAATATTCTGCAGTACCCACATTTTATTTTGGTGTTAAATCGTTTATTCCTGAACTGTTATTACGTAAAAGTAACGGTGGAATTTATTTCTCCCACCCAGAAAAATATTCTTTCAGAGAGCTTTCATAAGGTACTAGCAATGGTAACCTGTCAAAGACGTGTTTGAGTGAATTTCAAAAGGATTTGATATGTTATGACTGATAGGCACTGATAGTGTGTCACCAGGAGGAGGTCACTTCACCTGCTTGTGCTAATAGTGAAAAAACAAAAGAAATGTAAGCAATTGTGTCTCACATGTTGTAAGTCGCCTTGTCATCAGTCACATATTAATAATAATTACAAGGAAGTTTAGTAAAATAACGCCCTCGGCCAAAAGGGGTTTCCTGTTCCTCAGAGACTTTGAATTCTACTCTCTTGATTTACTTAGTGTGCTTTCTTGTTTGTTGTTGTAAATTGTTTGTTGCTTTGAATAAATTAGAAAATCGTCAAATTCACCTGTCTGTCCTCTCCAGTCATCTGACGGTGACTCCTGCACTCGGCTTTCTGTTGGCCAAACCCTGTGAATTAGCACATTTTTCAGAGGTCCATGAAACCCCTCTTTAACATGCTCTATTGAGTTGGAACAGAAGCAGACTGACTGAAACCAAAATGGCCAAGGCAGTGTGTGCGGAGGAGCCTAAACTCATCTCTGGTGAACTGGGCATCGATGTAGAAGAGAACATCTGAGCTGATATATCCACATTCAGCCAAACCCTAACTCACAAACTGCAGACAACCCATCTGTGGGCGCCGCTACGGCCTTTCGGACAAAGGGCTCCATGCAGTAAACTAGAAGTGCTCGGCCGAGGCTGCTGAGAGACGAAGATTGCATCTCACCATTCAGACTGGGATGTGAGATGCTGTCCTTAGAGAGGTGACGTGCCCTCCATCGTGAGCTCCAAGGAAAGTGCTGGTAGCAAACTGAGAAGTGCAGTTAAGTAACCGATCAGTTAAATCAGCAGCAACAGATTCAGTGGATGTAAAGCTTTAATCCAACTCTGTTTTTTCCCCCATCGAGAAAAGTGAGGTAAAGAAACGTGCTGAACTGGAGGAGATTAGGATTTTATATTTAATGAGCAATGTAGTGAATTTAATTTAAGTAACCTTTGTTTTTGAACATTTGTTTTTCTATCTGGGATATCATCTGTGGAAAGAATAGTGGAAATAAACTGTCTGCCTAAGCAACTGGCTGAATAAATAGTCAGAAACGCAATGTCTTATTTTTCTTCTTCATATCGTTTTAAAGACAGAGTTATTGACATAACCAAAGTGCTGACTAATTTGCATTGTTGTGTGGCTCAAAAATAAAAATCGTACTTTGAGCCATTGACTGATTAGTGTTTCACTGTTTGTTCATTAGTTTCTGTTACACAAAACTGTTTAATAAACAAACTAAAATGCAGGTAAAATTATGTTGCATCGAACTCCCAGGCACCTACAAAATATTTAGTTGTAATGATATTCTGTATTTGTTACTATAGTGCTTTCTTTAACTTGTGTCCAGGGGCCTCATGTATAACGCCGTGCGTAGAACTCACACTATAACATGGCGTAAGCACAAAAGCGGGATTGTGCGTACGCACAGAAAAATCCAGATGCAGGAATCTGTGCGCACGCATACTTTCACGTTCTTCCACTACATAAATCCCGATTTGCGTGAAAAGTAACGCATGTGCACGCGCCTTCTGTCCCGCCCCAACTCCTCCCAGAATTACGCCTCTTTGAATATGCAAATCAATATAAATAGCCTTCTGAGAAAAGACAATGTGAAAAGCACAGGGGAAAATATAAGAATTTCAGCGAATACCAAGTGGAGGCAAAGGAAAAACGTACTATTTGTTGGTTTAAACAGTGGTATAATCAACAAAAGAAAGTTGATCGAGTGACAGAGTGTCGGAAAAACTCGAAAGATCAAATTCACAAAGTCGCACAGTGCCCGAAATAAAAAAGAAATCACATATCAAAGTCGCTGTGAAAAGGCGAGTTGTAGCCCACCGTCTGAGTGTCATTTGAAAGCGTATTAGGGTACAAACAAAAAACATAGGCACACAGTGGGGAAAAAAGCACGAAATGTCAACTTTAATCTCGAAATTTCTTAAAATCGTTTATTTTACTACCGTAGTTTCTCAAGTAGCATGTTAAATGCTTTTTTCTGTGTTTGATCTTCTATGTGCTCTATGTGTGTGAATCACTACGTGCTTCCGTTCTTTCTCTTTCTCCGACAGGACACAGAATCCATTACATTCGTGATATTACAGCTCTCTGAATAATTAAAATACTGAGATGTATACGTGATATCATTTTCATGATGATAGGAATGAAAGCATGTTATTAAACATGGGAACACGGTGGCGCAGTGATTGTTCATATCTCACGCAAGAGGCTTGTTGCACCATGTGTGACCTTCGATGAAATAATTTATTACAGAAGTACTGTCTCTTTCAAACGTACTAACCTCCAATTCCTGTCCATACTTTTCTTTCTCCAATCGCCACACAATCAGCTCTGTAATAGACGTGAAGCCATTTGTAAGCTTAGAACGCCGATTCTTCAAAACTTTTAAGGAACATTGAAATATCTTCGTAGTACATGTTTAATTATTCTATTCGTCTATCCTTCCAGTGTCGCGTCAGCACCAGCAAGAATACAGCGCAAGGCAGGAGCTATCCGTGAACTAGCTAGCGCTGCGGCACCGTGTCCTCACATGTTGAATTATTAGCAATACAGATTATTTAAATGAAGTTAAAGTTTTATCTGTATACTATAAGCAACATATTTTGCTGCATTTCATCTTAAAAATGATATTGTCATCATACGCGCTTTATAAAGTAGCGCAGGTTGTGCAATATTATAACTGTAGTGCAAGTTTACAGTGAGGTGATTGAGTGCGTTTATAGTTCTTAGGATGAAACTGTTTCTGAAACGCGAGGTCCGTACAGGAAAGGCTTTGACGCTTTTTGCCGTGGTTGAGGTAGTGTGTACTTGAAACTGTATACCGATAATTCTCTTTCCGATCATCTGCTGCTGTGATTCACACTCAGATACAGTGATATAAATACTCCGAGTGGTGCAGTGAGAGTAATATGGAAAAAAATGATCCGCAGTGGCAACCCTTAACGGGAACAGCAAAAAGAAGAACAAGATGCAGTGAGCGTAACAACGCTAAAGCAGTTCTGGTATTTGGAATACTATGGCTATTCCCTGGCCCATTATATTGCAGCAGGTTAATTACAATCAGATGTATTACACTAATAAACAATATGCAGTTAATTTCAGTGTATTTATAAAGCCGCGTCAGGAATGTGGAGCTAAGAAAGAAAGGATGAGCACACAGGAACAGTAGTTTGACCATTCTGTGGACCATTATATTGTTACAGGTTAATTACAATCAGATGCATTAAATTTATGAACGATATGCGGTTAATTTCAGTGTATTTGATAAAGCCGCCGCTGTGGATGTGGATCTAAGAAAGAGTAACCACATAGGAACAGTAGCACTGCTTTGACGCTAGGTGCCGCCAGTCTGCAAAACCGGGCGGATAAATTGCGTACACCAAGGAATGAGTTACCGTGGAAATGTGCGTGGCTTTATGTCAAGTTTAGGTTTTATACATCGCGATTTGAGCGTGGAAAGGTTCGTACGCAACATTTCTGTGCGTACGCACCGTTTATACATGAGGCCCCAGGTGTCTGCAATCATTTCAATGGCTTCTTTTGTGTTAATTTTAATCTCCTCCTGCCTACAAGTTATGCTGATGATATTTTTTCTCGCCATTTCCTTGCCATAATACACTTTCAGGGTGCGAATGATGTCCAAATCCAATGGCTGAAGCACTGCTGTGCAATTGGGTGGGAGGAATTCAACGCAAACACTATCTAAATGTGGAAGCATGTTTTGTGCAGCACAGTTATCAATCAGAAGCTGAATCATCCTTCTTCATATTGTGACGTTTCTGAACACTTTTGAGAACCCCTCCACTCCCCACTGAATGGCAACGACACACTGAATTGCGTCCCAAAGCACGATCGCAGTGTCTGTTGAAGATTGTTTGTCCGTTGATGGGGCAGGGCAATAGGAGGCACAGCACTTCAGTGAAGCGCCACATAAGCAAATCATTAAAGATCGGGGTCGCGCTATAAGTCCCCGTCTTCCACCCCAAAACACGAGGCTTTGTCGCAGTACTTTAGCAAAACCAGCTTTATTCAGCTTGAAACAGGAATGGCACACTTATTTATTGTAGCCTGATCTGCCACTCTGCTATACACAGACACAACAGTCATGAAGGGTCGTAGCCAGGTCAGTGACCAAGTAATCCTGTTATCTCCATTTACAATGTACCTGCTCCTAACCTTGTATCACCCATCGAGATCTTTTCTGTTTACTTTGGCAGAGAGACGCAGCATAGCTGTGAGCCTGCTGTTGCCCCGTACAGACGCGGAGATGCTCTTTGGCATGCTGTCTAGTTGGAGGAGGTCCCAAGAGAGTTTACAAACCTCACATTTTCTCGAACGAGCATCAATGAACCACATAAATTTGGACTGTGAGTTCTTTTAGCAAATGTGTGCCCTTTGTCCCTTTTTAAGACCACTTACATTGACCACAGGAAGATATGAACTTGTGTTAAAGGCTTGTATGGGTGATCCTGTTTCTTGTGTCAGCTGCCCAATTACACGTATCAGCAAAATGCTTGAGCAGTACCCACAGATGAAGTTGGGGGTTGCCCTTCTGGCCTCCCGTGTCGGAAGAGGAATCTCCAACTGTTTTTGAAGGATCCCAGTTTTCATGGAGTGGCGAAGAATGCTGAACTCAGCTGAAAATACATAATTGTTCTTGATTATTTAAAATGTGGGGTGTATTTGATAGAAAAGGGTTTGTTTAGGATATACTTTTTATACAAATTACTAGCAAAATACCCACGCTTCGCAGTGGCGAAGTACTGCTTTAAAATTTTAAATAATAAACTGAGGGAAAATGTACTGATAATTATTTGTTAAGGATCTCTTTGTATACCACGTTGTCAGTTCGCCCCTCCAGTTGTAATATGACCAAGCTGTGCGCTGAGCTTACTCTTGAGCATGCAACGTATAGTTGGCCATGTGAAAAGCAATCTTGCCTCAAATCAATGCCAACCTTTTGTAGGGTCTGTCCCTGAGACTTATTAATTGTCATTGTGAAGCAGAGCCTTACTGGAAATTGGAGGCGTTTGAATTGAAATGGGAGATCAGAGGGTATAACGGGTATGCGAGGAATAAAAACTCTCTCCCCTGAGCCACCACCAGTAAAAATAGTTGCCTCAATTAGGTTCTTTTGCAAGCATGTGACCTGAAGACTCGTGCCATTATAAAGTTTCGGTAGCTGTAAGTTTCTCAGTAACATTATTGGTGCCCCAACTTTCAAAATTAGATTATGCTCAGGAGTGCCTAGAGGATTCAGAGTGTGGACCGAGCTGCAGGCTATGGACGTATATATGTACGTAAGTAGGATTCAGTTAGCGTTGGGAACCTGCGTACCAAATTTCTTGAAGATGGGCCCATTAAGTAACAAAGACCGCTGGAAAGTTTAATATGGTGGCCGACAGTGGTGTCATACCACCGAAATAAGTATGTACATCAGTTTTGGTTAGCGCAGGGAAGCCGCCTACCAAATTTCGTGAAGATGGGGCCATAAATAAGAAACTTTAACATGGCGGACGTTGTCGACCGTTATGACCGTTACATGTAGAATTTTGAAATGCAACCTGCTTAACTTTAGTAAGTAAGCTGTAAGGAATGAGCCTCACAAATGTCAGCCTTCTACCTACACGAGAAGTTGGAGAGTTAGTGATGAGTGAGTCAGTGAGGGCTTTGCCTTTTATTAGTAAAGATGTATGTGTGTATGTTTATATGTGTGTGTGTATATATAGATATATATAGATAGCTTTGCTGTGGCTCAATCTGGTTAAATGGAAAAGAAAGAAAAGAGAGAGCGCACGTTTCTAATGTGTTTAATTTCACAATGCTTGTGGGTATACAATATGTTTTGTTGTTCCATTGTCTGTGCAGAATGTTAAACTGAATAATATTGTTAAGTTCGTAGACATCTTTGGTTTTGGCCGCAAGAATAGCTCGTTCACTCAGCCAATCGTGATTCTTATAATTGGTTTGAATATTGGGAAATACTTTTTCAACCAATTCTTCTTTTGACGTCACGAAATTTTGAAGTCATGAGGCAATGAAATTTGTCCTGAGATCAGATCAACCGGCACCTTTCCGTTCCCAATTTCCAGATTTCTCCAACCCCGTTATTGACAGTTTGCACTATTTGATCGTAAATGCCTTTTTGCTGAAGTGTTAGCTTAGGAATATTTGATTGCACATACGACAAAAGATCACCCGTGTTGTAATTTTGTTAACGACGCAATTCTACATCAAACGAAGCAGGAGCAGATCAATTCGGTGATGGCATTCCCAATTGATTGAGAACTTTGTTCGCGATTTCTAAGCACAAATCTTCAATCATTATCACCGCCTAGTTGTAGATTTCTGCTGTGAAATCCATGTTTATATTTGAATTTTACTTGCGTATTTGACGGAAAATATCTTCAGCCATGTGCGATTTATATCTCTCCCATAACTGTGTTGGAGATGAAGGAGAGCAGGCGGTCAATATGATTGCAAACAATGCATGAATTTGATTTGGATGTGACGTGTTGCACGCGTCATCTATATATATATATATATATATATATATATATATATATATATAGAGTTGGTATTCGTGTGGCTGTGTTTGTGGAGGGACGGAGAGTTAAGGCGGGTGTTGGAGTCACGTGATGATCTCCCCTCCCATTCACCTCATTTCATTCACTTCATTTCGCTCCGAGCTGAGCTCCGCAGCTGACGCGGTTAGTCCTTTCTCCTTTACTGATTTACTGTTTAGTAGACGCTGTACTTACTGAATAGTATTTTGTCCTTTAGTGT
Organism: Erpetoichthys calabaricus; assembly: GCF_900747795.2. Taxonomy (NCBI): domain Eukaryota; kingdom Metazoa; phylum Chordata; class Cladistia; order Polypteriformes; family Polypteridae; genus Erpetoichthys; species Erpetoichthys calabaricus. The sequence continues at coordinate 289,306 of NW_026261577.1, read as the reverse complement.
TTCTTAGTGTTTAGTAGACGTGGTGTGCCGGTGTTCCCGGCGGTGTTGCAGTTTAGTGTTACTTTCTACTTCGTTTTTGTACTTTAGTGTTTAATAATAAAAAATAATAATTCATTACATTTATATAGCACTTTTTTCAGTACTTAAATCGCTAAAATAGTGAGTGATACTAAGCTGATAGCAGTGTAGAAGCAGCACAGCACAATGCAGCCGGTAGGACAGGCGGGTGTGGTAGCGTAGGTGAGCGGCGATAGCAAGCAGCAGGAGGAGGAAGCAGGATTTGGATGTTCCAATACACAGCCATAAACAGTAACGCTTGGTAATTTCAGTTGTGATCGCCCTGGAGCCATAAGCCAGGTTAAGTATGAACATCAGATCAGTTCCCGGTCGTAGGGTACTGTAAGATGAAACGGGAGCAGATCAGCATAGCGAATATAATCACGGCGACAGATCATCCCGAGGTGCTAGATCGCCAGGTACAAAGAAATGTTCGTAGGTCTCGTCCCGTGATCCACAGACTCGGCTGTTCCCAGTAAAGTGGAGTCCATAAAATCTGTAAATATTAAGCCAAATCCATGCAATTCGAGTCAGCTGTATCCACGAACTATACGTACAATAAACGAAATAAAACAAGCATAAGAAAGTGCAGAATTAAGGCAAATTTTGCGAAAAGTGTTGTTAACAGGAAGGAGAGGAAACAACAAGCGTGCGCCAGCGTCCCCTCACCTGCTATAATAAAGCAGTTATAATAAAGAAGTTTAGTAGACTTTTACTTTATCTCATTTAGTGTTCTTCCCAGCGGTGTTGCCGTTTTTTAGTGTTATGTCTACTTAGTGTTTGTGTTTAGTGTTATAGAAGGAGTTATCTTACCACTGTCAGATTTTGCAATGAATGAGTTGGTAAATAATGATTATTTATCAACAGATCACATGAGCAAATTCAACGAAATTTTAGCTGCGCATACAATTTTCCAACCTCAAGAGGTTTTGCTAATGTGGACTCCTGACACACCTATAATGCCCATTCCACAAAATGCAAAACATATTCAAATATTACCTTCTGCAGCTACTGAACGAGTGACTCACTGGGTGTGTACCTATTATGATGGTGCTGTAATTCATGTCTATGACAGTTTAAACGCTGATAAAAAATTCAACCTCACCGAAGAGCATGTTTCCTTCATGCTTTGTTTCCTTACAAACCTCCCATAGTTTATGAAGACGCACAGCAACAATTAAATCATACAGATTCTGGTGTATTCTCAATTGCATTTGCTGTGTGTATTTCTTTAGGTATTGACCCAAGTGGTCAAGTTTTTACTATTTCTTCAATGCGAAATCACTTACAAATAATTTTTGTTACTCGACAATTGCTTCCATTCCCTGTTGAAGTAGCCAACGTCCGACAACAGTTACAAGCATTCAGTGCGTTCAAAGACCTGTACGAAGTACGGCCACTAACACAGTCACTCATAAAAGGGGAGATGACTCGGTGCAGGAAATGGGGATTGAAACTACCTTGGAAGACATGCAATCAATGAGGCGATTAAACGGATCTCAAGAGACGTCTTCTAGGTTGGAAAAAAAGCGCTTGGCTGCCAAAACCATATATATACATATCCATATTACTAACCGAGAATGCTAAACCGGATGATGGACGCAGGCACATCCGGCCATGGGCCGTTGCTGCAAAAAGACGTACTGCGCCGGCGCAACAAACAGTCCGCGAGAGTCGGCTGAGGACCCGAGAAAGGCGGACAAAAGAGGGCGACAGAGGCGGATGAGGGTCCGCGAGAGACGCAGGCGCAAAAAGAGTCCGACAGGAGCACAGAAAACAGGAGTGAGCACATACAGAAAGGAGTCACAAAAATGAGGCTCAACAAGCACCAAAATAAGGAAAAAAAACATTAAAGAGTACTCAAACGAGGGGAAAGCACGAAACACATTGCACACGAAACTAAACACACCACAAAAAAAAGAACAGACGAGCGCACAATAGCAAGGCACGACCATACCCCCGCCACCCTACAGGCACGGGACGGGACACACACCAAGAGGGGGATTCAACAAGCCCATGGAAGACCAAAAAAAAAGAACACAAAACCACCCCACAGACCCTACAAGCAAGGGACGGGACACACACAAAGAGGGGGAGAGAGGTGGATGAGGGGCCGCGAGAGACGCAGGCGCAAAAAGAGTCCGACAAGAGCACAGAAAACAGGAGTGAGCACTTACAGAAAGGAGTCACAAAAATGAGGCTCAACAAGCACCAAAATAAGGAAAAGGCACATAAAAGAGTACTCAAACGAGGGGAAAGCACGAAACACATTGCACACGAAACTAAACACACCAAAAAAAAAGAACAGACGAGCGCACAATAGCAAGGCACGACCATACCCCCCTACAGGCACAGGACGGGACGGGACACACACCAAGAGGGGGATTCAACAAGCCCATGGAAGACCAAAAAAAAGAACACAAAACCACCCCACAGACCCTACAAGGAACGGAGACGTGAACAACGCGCAAATGAACTGACAGAAAAAAAAAAGCAAGACGCGAAAAGCGCAAAGCTCAAATGACCGACATACAAAAACGGACAAGGCTCGATACAAACAATGCACGGCGTAGACTGAAACGGACTTTGCGCAAAGCGGAGGCGAATAAAAAAAAAGAAAAAATAGCGCGTCCCAAATAATGGACATGCAACAAAAAGGCAAGCAAACGCAAAAAGCAAAACATGCCCATCGCGGACATCAACGCCACACACCTGTTAAACGCTTACGCCAAATGGCTGAAAACGCCTTCAATAAGGAATCCACTATTGAGGAAAATTCATTGGGATTAATGAATGTCATTTGCAATCATTGTCATTCACTTAACTTCACAGAAGAAACAACTGGCAATACAAATAATGAATTTACACGTTGTTGTCAAAAAGGTCAGATTACACTGCCTCCTTTACATTCATATCCTGAATATCTAAAGAAGCTTCTAACTAACGATGTGCCTGAAAGTAAAAACTTTATGAACTGTATTAGATCCTACAATAGTTCATTTGCTTTTGCATCTACCGGAGTAAATATCAGGCCACCAAAAGGCAATGGCCCTTACTGCTTTCGCATATGTGGACAAATATTGCATCGCATTGGAACAGTGCACCCTGAAACAAATCAAGAACGCAAATATGCACAAATCTACATCCTAGATCCGGATGAGGCGATCTATCAACGCATGAACCTTCCTGAAAACAAACAATGCACAGAGCTTGTAATGAGAAACGTCACTCATGTCATAAACAATCACCCATTAGCTAAGTCTATAAAAATGCTACATGAAGTTGAAAAGGAGGCAAATGCAAAAGCAAATGCAGAAGGTATAGCAGCAACTACAATTGCTTTGGTCTTGATAAAAGACAAAGAACAAGATCCAAGACGATACAATCTGCCCGTCGTTAATGAAGTGGCAATTGTCTTTCAAAGTAAAGATGGTGAGCCTCCATTTCACAGAGATATTGTTCTACATTTACGTCCTGATAAAAACAACACACCTACATTCAAACGCATAGACATTTGCTTTCCGCTTCTTGATACTTTAACATACCCCATATTATTTCCAACTGGACAGGAAGGATTGGCTCTTATGCTCCTTGGGTATACATTGGAAAACTTCCATTTACCAAATGTTCCAGATTCCTTACCGGATATAAATTACACACCTATTGATCTACAACAAGAAGAACGAATTGCACAAACTATGCTTTCCTCTTTAAATGAATTACAATCTGATGCTTTTCAACAAATTATTCATGCCACGGAGGACAACAGCCCTATACCCAAATGCTTCTTTCTTGACGGCCCTGGAGGAAGCGGAAAAACATACCTTTATGAAACACTTATACATTTCTTTGCTGCAAGACAACAGATGATTATCGCATCTGCTACAACCGGAGTGGCAGCAAATCTGTTAATAAATGGTCGTACATGTCACTCAATATTCAAAATACCGGTCCCAATCACAGAGACATCAGTATCCACTATGAACATTCACAGTAGCAATGCCCGAGACATCTGTCTTGCAAAACTGATAATTATTGATGAATGTACAATGGCATCCAGTCACTTACTCAACACCATTGATAAACTTCTACAAACGTTGATGAATAATAATATTCCCTTTGGAGGAAAAGTTCTTTTATTAGGAGGAGATTTTAGACAATGCTTAGCTATTGTTCCACATGCCATGCGCTCAGCTATTGTTCAGTCCACCTTAAAATACGCAGACAATTGGCATTGCTTTAAAACAATACAGTTGGTACAAAACATGCGATGTCCAGATCCAGAATATAACAGTTGGCTAATACAACTGGGAAATGGTACACTCACAAATACAGATGGACTTCACCCAGATATTATTTCCATTCCACAATCCTTTATCTCAGATGACTTAGTAAAAGAGATATTTGGAACAGCAATCACATTAGACCAAATACCCCTGTTAACACAACGCACTATATTATGTCCAAAAAATATTAATGTTGATCACATTAATAACCAAGTCATTTCATTACTTCCTGGAGAGACACAGATCTTTCTAAGATCAGACAAAGTTGACTCTGATGACGACAATGAACATATAAATTTCCCCTTAGAATATTTGAACACTATTAACCCTGCCGGATTACCACAACACAACCTTACCCTTAAAAACGGAACAATAATCATGCTATTAAGAAACCTTAACACAAAACAGGGTTTATGCAGTGGCACACGGTTAGTCGTCAACACCATGACACGCAATGTTATTCAAGCAACAGTTCTTACAGGATCACATGCTAACAATACTGTTCTCATTCCTAGAATTGACCTTACAAGTTCTGAGCTAGAATTACCTTTTACATTGAAACGCCGACAGTTCCCCATTAAACCTGCATTTGCCATGACCATCAACAAATCACAAGGACAAACCATGGACAAGGTTGGCATCTACCTCTCTGAACCCGTTTTTGGACATGGACAACTTTATGTTGCCTTCTCACGTGTTCGCCGTTCATCTGACGTTAAAGTTAAAATTATAAATAATCCATGCCAAGGAAGACTCATTCAAGGACAAGACACCATCTTTACTACTAATGTTGTATACAAAGAAATATTCCAATAAAACATTAATATATGACAAACACTCTATTTGTTATTTCTATGGGCATCATCCAAAGCTGCACACTATTCTATATCTAATTCATACATCTGACTCTTTCTCATGTCCCAACGCCAGGGGTTGGCGAGCGAAGCGAGCAGGGGGCGGAGCCCCCTAGTGTGTATATATATATATATATATATATATATATATATATATATATATATATATTTATATATATATAAATAAAAATGTAAATGTTCGTTTGCTCAAAACCTTAAATCTCCGAAAGTTCTTCACCGATTGCTTTGAAATTTTGACACAACATTGCATTCGAATACGCGCGTGTTTTTATATACATATTATATAGATGTCACACCTGTGACAGGTAAAAACATGCTTTTTTTGAAAAAACAGCGCCATCTGTTGGAAGTAAAAGCAACACACGCTATACTAAATATTTTACGATTCTATTTGAATGTTTCGATCAAATACATTTGTAAGTACGTGAATAAAGGCTGCGACATGGCAGTTTTTGGCGTGCTACCAGAAAGAAGTGATAGGAATGCGGTCATACATATCGATGAAATCGCACAGTATCAGGCTGGAAGATACATGAGCAGCAATGAAGCTGTATGGTGAATTCTTTCATTTCCCATACATGAACGAATTCCAGATCTTGTTCACTTAGCAGTACATCTAGAAAATGGACAACGCATTTATTTCAAGCTGCAAAGATATATATATATATATATATATAGATATATGGTGGCGCAGTGGCAGCGCTGCTGCCTCACAGTTAGGAGACCTGGGTTCGCTTCCCGGGTCCTCCCTGCGTGGAGTTTGCATGTTCTCCCCGTGTCTGCGTGGGTTTCCTCCGGGCGCTCTGGTTTCCTCCCACACTCCAAAGACATGCAGGTTAGGTGGATTGGTGTTTCTAAATTGGCCCTAGTGTGTGCTTGGTGTGTGGGTGTGTGTCCTGCGGTGGGTTGGCACCCTGCCCGGGATTGGTTCCCTGCCTTGTGCTGGCTGGGATTGGCTCCAGCAGAGCCCCGTGACCCTGTGTTTGGATTCAGCAGGTTGAAAAATGGATAGATGGATGTATATGTGTATATAATATATATAGTGACAGATAGTGGGTCTCCGTGACCCCTTGAACCCTCAGACTAGACGTCAGACACCAGATTAAAGTCCAATATGAGTTTATTTGGACAAATTAGTGCACAAAGCACTCTCCACTCCACAATACTCAATAATAATCAATAATTAAACAACAATTAACACAATCCTCCACTCCCAGACGCGTTGCCACCCTTCCACCCAGCTTAGCTCGACGTCTGGGATTTCCCACAGTCCTTTTATATCCCCTGACCCAGAAGTGGTTCTTGGCCGAACCCACAAGTCCTTATTCCCTCTGGGTCAGGGTAAACAGTCCTTTCTTCAGCCCGTGAGCACGTCGTTCCTTCCTGTCACGTGATGATGACACACTCCCGGGTTATAGGGCACATAAGAGCCCACTAGCTACCTTACAGTGACTCCCGGCAGCCCCCAAGGTATCCAGCAGTGCTGTGTATACAAACTACAAAGTCCATGAGGCCCAGCTGGAACTCGGGGCACCATCATGCTGTCCGGAGGGCTCCTCCTAGCAGCCTGGGGGTGGCGACCGGAGTCTGTAGCCGGTCATCCATCACAATATATATATATATATATATATATATATATATATATATATATGAATGGAAGAGAAGGTCTGTGATACGGTTTGCATATTTGCAGTTGGAGATCCACAAAGGGAGAAAAAACGAATCACGTATCATAAAATAGTTTTATTCCTGAGCTTTCAACCCCTGTCAGGGGTCTTCATCAGAGGATAATGCTTAGACTTACAAGAATCAAAGGCAATATATAGCAACACATTCAGTGGGGGGTGGGTGGAGGTGACTAAGTCCGTATGATGAAAAGGGGGGGGGGGGGGGGGGGGGTTATCGTTAAATTAAAGTGCATATGTCCTTCTTAAGTTGGCATATGCTGGGTTTATGTCCAAGTGTCTGTTGATGGCATTTTCATATGCACTTTAATTTAACGATAACCCCCCCCCCCCCCCCTTTTCATCATACGGACTTAGTCACCTCCACCCACCCCCCACTGAATGTGTTGCTATATATTGCCTTTGATTCTTGTAAGTCTAAGCATTATCCTCTGATGAAGACCCCTGACAGGGGTTGAAAGCTCAGGAATAAAACTATTTTATGATACGTGATTCGTTTTTTCTCCCTTTGTGGATCTCCAACTGCAAATATGCAAACCGTATCACAGACCTTCTCTTCCATTCATATATATATATATATATATATATATATATATATAAAAACATAGGAACTGGGGTGCAGAAAAATGGTAGCAGGTGCTCTGGACTGATGAGTCAATATTTGAAATATTTGGCTGTAGCAGAAGGCAGTTTGTTCGTCGAAGGGCCGGAGAGCGGTACAATAGTAAGTGTCTGCAGGCAACAGTGTAGTATGGTAGAGGTTCCTTGAACGTTTGGGACTGCATTTCTGGAAATGGAGTTGGAGATTTGGTCAGGATTAATGGTGTTCTCAAGGCTGAGAAATACAGGCAGATACTTATCCATCATGCAGTACCATCAGGGAGGCATATGATTGGCCCAAAATTTATTCTGCAGAAGGACAACGACCCCAAAGTCATTAAGAACTATCTTCAGCGTAAAGAAGAAGAACAAGAAGTCCTGGAAGTGATGGTATGGCCCTCACAGAGCCCTGATCTCAACATCATTGAGTGTGTCTGGGATTACATGAAGAGACAGAAGGATGTGAGGAAGCCTACATCCACAGAAGATCTGGGGTTAGTTCTCCAAGATGTTTGGAACAACCTACCAGCCGAGTTCCTTCAAAAACTGTGTGCAAGTGTACCAAGAAGAATTGATGCTGTTGTGAAGGCAAAGGGTGGTCACACCAAATATTGATTTGATTTCGATTTCTCTTTTGTTCATTCCCTGCATTTTGTTGATTGATGAAAATAAATGATTAACACTTCCATTTTTGAAAGCATTCTTTGTTTACAGCATTTTTTCACACCTGCCTAAAACTTTTGCACAGTATTGTGTATGTATGTATGTCATATATATATTCGTGTCTTTTTTGTTTTTCAATGCAGTAATATGTATTATTATAATATAAGATATATTAATATATAATAATATATATATTATTACCGAATTGAAAAACAAAAAAGACACGAAGAACGTCACTAAATTTTACAAGAACTATTTACAGGAAATCTTACTGTAATTAAAAAAAAAACTCAGTTCATGATCACAAAAACAGACGGTCCAGTGGCAGCCTCAGACAAAAGCAGCTTCTCCGATGACATTTTGGTTTAATAGGCTCATATAAGACAGCAGGGCACTGAGCCACCCAGCCTCTCTCCTGCTACAGCGTATTCTCGCTCAATTGGCACGTGACCCGATATCGGAGACAGGATGACGTCATCCAATGCGACGGCTCCTGAAGCCTCACTGCCACCGTCTAGCTTGCTTTGTGAAACACTGTCAGAAGTGTCACCGAGTTCAGAAAGAATCTCATCGGCAACAGGCAGACAGTAAGTACTTTGGAGATGCGCTTTATGGACGTGTGAGTTTTCATTCGCTCCATTAGAATTACCGCGCGCGGCGAGTTCGTGTTCGTTTGCCCTCCGCTGAACTTTGCTCGAGTGAATCCTCCTGTGGCCACCCGCGTGCCATTGCAGTCATTCGTATCAGCAGTTCACTTCACGTGGCTGAATCTCAAATTTTAATTCGTAGCACCCAATCACACCGCTGGCGCCTGTTCATTCCCCTCCGAGTGTCCTTTTGTCGTTTCCTTCGCGAATCGCCGGCATCGAGCAGACGGCCATTCCACACGTAAGACGCTTTGATTTCTGCCTTTGTTTCTCTTGTCACTCCGCGGCGCTCAGTTCTGACAGTTGCGGGGTTGGTGACCGGCCGGACATTGAAAGAGCGGTGAGGAGTCCCTCGGGCAACTTTGTGTTACTGCCTTACAGTTCTGTCAGAATGAATTTGAATCTCAGCCTGTTTTTTAAGTCTCTATGCAGTTTCCATGTCTGCTCTTTTGTTCTTCTTTTCTCCACTTCTCTAAAGATGCTCATGTTTAGTGGCCTGGCAAATCTAACTTGTCTTGGTGTGGTTGTGGACTTGAATGTGAGTGTACCCTATGATGGTCTATAGCTGGCTCCTGCCCTGTACAAGTACTCTGGTTTTCTTCCTATACCCCAATAACTTTTTGTTTTGCACTGGACCACGGTGGTGAGGTGGGCTGTGTGGGTCACCTCTTTGTGCCACTCTTAGGTGAACTGTCAGGACAGTGCCCTCTTCTGCACAAGACCAACTTTCATTTAATTTGAATATTCATGAAGGTCAATAATAAGCCGCTTTTACTCTGGTCCCCCACTTTTAGGGTTACCAATAGCACACTGGTCCTGAACAAATCTCTGCAGATGATCTCTAGTCACATGTGTGACGACAGGTCATTTTCTAATCCTGGATTTATACACAAGCACAAACAATAACAAGGTGTCATTACTTTTGTAAGAAACATCTAAAGCAGTTAAATAAATGCTGCTTAACAGGAGTTCTGAAATAAAGGATAAATGTTGAACTGACAAGTTTGATTTCACACTGGAAGCTTCAAAGCTGGTAAAAGGAAGGGGCAGATTTAGAAAATTAAAGCAAGACAAACTTGTGACATTTGTTTTTTTTTTTAATTAATTTGAGTATTCTGTTAAATATTGCTCTTTAGTAATATTTTTTTAACCAGCTAATGATGCAAATTTAAATCTTGCAATAGCAAGTGTTGCAATTCAAACAGAATGGGTTTGTGATTAACTAGACTTTGAAACCATGTTGTTACAAAAACATCTTAAGAGTTTTTATTTAAATGAAAGTATCCTGAATAATCTTGGAATTCAGTAATTCAACAGTATAATGTTTTGAATTTAAATTTTTAGTATGAATTTTAAGCAGTGTTTTTCAACTACTGTCTGAGAATGATTAGAAATGTGCACATGCTAAGATAAATCAGACAGTTCATGATATATCATTCTTTATAAACTCTGTGCTGAAACTCCCACCAAGATTGTAAACCCTACCTTGTGCTATTGCACTGAGGATCTCCATCCCTGCCCCACATTACATTTCAAGACTTGCATTATATTTTGAGATTTATGAATACCAGTACTTCTTTAATGGGGGGGTGGAATAGGATTTCTGTGTTTGCTGTGGTATCAAAGGGTGTCCAGCCTTGTAAAATCGTGTTGTATTAGTATATCACATACAAAAGTTCTAATATCATAACATCCCTAATATCAACAAATGGTGCCGAGTCATAATGGTGTGTCGTAAAGTCATGACACACTCCCTGAGACTGTTTCATATCTGGTCACCTGGTATGAAGATTGATTACTTACTCTGCCCATGTGGTCTCAGTGAATAACTTGACTTGGCTTCTTTTTTAACTGATGAGGATATAGAAAAATGGGACTTAAATGTGTTACATTTGTATTGCACTTCTGAATTAATTAAACCCTGTGTTCTATACAGAGAAAATGAAGAAGATGCCAAAAATGTATCCAGCCAGCCAGAAGAGTTTACAGAAAGAACATCAACGTGAAGATGATGTCTCTGAAAAGAGGAACAAAAGAAAGGGTAGGACTAACATTCAGAGACCCCGCAAAATTATAAACCGTATGAAGGTGAAAGACTGTAATCCTCAATATATGGGCCCAGATGAAGACTTAAACAGATTGGGCTCCAGTTTGGGCAGACGCTGCTACTTGAAGGACAGTAAAGCCCACAAGCCGTCAGAATCCACGAAGACTAACACAGTGAGGCTTGAGAAGAAATTGTGTCCAAATCAAACTGGAGAAGGTATGTGCTAAAATAAAATACGGCAGTTATGATTTACCTGAAGGGTGCTTTCTTACATTTTCACTCTGCTTAGAAACAAAGGCTTTTTAAAAAATACGGGTTTCATTTTTAAAGTATAAGGAACAGAAACAATTAATCCTGTAGACTGGAATGAGGAGGCCTGGCTGAGTTGTTCTTGCAGTTGTTTCACCCAACACTATCACTTCACAATTTCCTTAGTTTGGGTTGTATCTCTTTTTAATAATAATCATTAGCTGAATGTCTTTATTATGAAGAAAACCTTTTAATAGATTTTAGACAAATTAAAGAAAAGTCAAATCTGTTTGTTTCTAGCTTTCTTTGAAGAAACCCTTTTAAACAATAATGTATTACCTTTTTACTTTCTCCACATGTAGTATTGTGGAGTAGACATGTCACCCATTTGACTGTTCAATAAATTTGCACAATTTAGACCCCTCTGAATGAAAGTGTTTCACGTCTGCCTGTGTGTAAGAATCTCTGTGCATCAGTGGAGTGCAAACCTGTGAATGGATAAACCAGTCCTGTTCACATTTATCATTATATATTCTGAAATTGCAAAGACTTTGTGAATGTGAAGAAAACTGGGTCACTGAACTTTACTGAGTTAAAGAAACAAAATTGTTAGTTAAAGCAGGATTTCATCTAAAACGTGTGAAACATTCTATGAAATTAGTTTTAAAGGATTTTGATGTTTTTAGCCATTTCATGTTTACTGTCAATTCAGTTGCCCCATATGAAAAGGGGCTGATCTTTGTGATGTGGTGACTTTTTTATTTTTGAAGTTTTTGAAAATACAAGTTGGTACAGTACTTGAAATCTTTTTGAAATTCATACATTTTAGAGCAATAGAAAAAATGTTGATTCAGTTCAGGTAATTTTATTTTGTAGCACTGTTCACTGAGTGGTGGCTCTAATAAATTCACAGGTATGATCTAATGAAACATTTTACAAATGATTAATCACATAATGAGTTAAAACAGACAGGAAAACAAAGCCATTTCAAACTGATTAACATAAATGAAACAGAACAGTATCTGTCAATGAAAATCAAATATGAAGAACACGGCCAATTATGACAAAGCTAGGAGAGTGAGGACACCATGCCACCATCTTAAATAAGGAGGCAAGATGACATCACGTGATGGAGCTAAGCCACGTCAGCAGCCACAAAATGTCCACAAATTATGTGATTGACGGAAGGGTAAAACGACTTATAAAAATAACAAAAATACAGTGATTGGGGGGGTGGGGGTGTTATAGTACAAAACATGGCCTAAACTCAGAATAGGGTGTAGGTGATATCAGAACTCGACAAATAATGCAAAAACAAACTTTAACTATAGGAAGACAGTTCAGTTAGTACAGCCTACATGACTGTATGCCACCCAGTAAAGGCGTTTAGTGTTAGGAATTATTACTTTTTTTTAGAATAGATAAGGAAAACTGCGAAAATTCAAAACAATTGGTTTAGACAAACAGTCCATCCACCAAAAAACCACGGCTGAGTTCATCAAAAAACTACATGGAGTGAAGGAAAACGTCAGAATTAAAAGCATGATCTTCTCAAAATAAATACTATTCTGGTGCTGTATCAGTTTAAAAAGGGTCACTATGTAGACTGATGTCCTGGGTCTCTAGCCGTACCTTTTGCCCAACTTTAACGATAGGAGTAGCCTTACATTTGCAATCAGAAAATCATTTGGCCAAGAGCTTTTCAAAAAGTTTTTGAGCCAAATTCAACTTTTCACAAAACTGTTAAATATGTAATTATATAAAAACAGATGTAAAAGTGGAGAGAAAGGTTACTCAATGAATCTAGAATGACAACCATACAGGCACTCAAATGGTGACATTGTAGGAGCAGAGTGAACTGGTACATTCCTAGCAGAGTCGGCAATGGGTAGAAAATCAACGCAGTCATCTTGATTAGGACCAATCAAACAGCACAAGTGTTTCTGTAGGTCTCTGTTAATTCTTTACATTTGCCCATTAGCTTCTGGCTGATAACCAAACATTTTAAGTTTTATAGAACAACCAAATCTCTGACAGAATAGTTTCTAGAAGCGAGAAATAAATGGAAGACCACGGTTTGATACACCTTGATATACTGTATAAAACCATACATACTATCAGTCTTTTCTACAGGGTGGTCCAGATCTAATTATGCAGATCCAGATCATCTGGGTGACTTTGATTTATGTGGGGACGATTCCAGTTCAGCGCAAAGCCAATTCTTCATGTCGTCAGTTCGCACACTTCTCGATGGTCTTGGATTTTTCGATTGATTTTCTATGTAATAAACTTAAAGTTATAGCGTAATGAAAATTGCATAATTAGATCTTGACCACCCTATAGAAAGACACCTGCCAGGTGTTTAGTAGAAGGGAATAAGATGCACACATTTCACAACTCAATCTACCTCCAGAAAAATTGTATTAAAACCCTTGGAGGAAGGCATATCAGTAATAAAGTCCATGGTTTACTGCTCCCATGAACGTAATGGTACCGGAGCAGTCCAACATGTAGCTTGTATAATCCCAAACATCTTCATGCATACTTTTCCAACAAAAATTTGGCTGAAGTATCTTTAAACTCTGTGGTCAGATGACACAGTTCCAATATTTGCTTTTAAATGCTAGGAGGAACACACACACACACACACACACACACACACACACACACAGCCTGAATGAAGGTATTTTGGGCAGACTCAACCTCTGTCATTATATTATCAATTAATGGTAAGAATATACAGGTAAAATTCCGTTACAACGAACTCCTAGGGGCCTAAAAAATATTTTGTTGTAACAAAAATTTTGTTATAATGAGATTCTATATTTGTTACTGTAGTGCTTTCTTTAACTTGCGTCCAGGCATTTGCAATCATTTCCATAGCTTCTTTTGCATTAATTTTAATCAAATCCTACCTACAAGTTATGCTGACGATAATTTTTCTTAGCATTTCCTTGCAATAAAACACTTTCAGGGTGTGAATGATGCCCAAGTCCAATGGCTGAAGCACTGCTGTATAGTTGGGTGGGAGGAATTCAACACAAACATTATCTAAATGTGGAAGCATGTTGTGGGCAACACAGTTATCAATCAGGAGCCGAATCATCCTTCTTCATATTGTGAAGTTTCTGAACTCTTGAGACCCTCCCCATCCAATGGGAACGACGCGATTACAGTGTCTGTGGAGGATTGTTTGTCCGTTGACGGGGCAGGGTAACAACAGGCTCATAGCGCTGCAGTGAAGCGACACAGAAGCAAATCCTAAAAGATCGGGGTCGCACTATAAGTCCCTGTCTTACACCCCAAAACACAAGGCTGAGTCTCAGTACTTTATCTAAACCAGCGTTGTTCAGCTTGAAACAGGAACGGCACACTTATTTATTGTAGCGTGATCTGCCACTCTGCTATACTCAGACACAGCAGTCAGGCAGGGTCATGGCCAGATCAGTGATCAAGTAATCCTGTTACCTGCATTTACAATGTTCCTTGCATATCACCCATCAATATCTTTTCATTTTGCTTTTTTCAGAGAGATGCAGCACAGCTTTGAGCCGACTGTTGCCCCGACAACAGATAAACAGTCTTCCATAGACACGGAGTTTGGACTTTGGGACGCTCTTCGGCGTGCTGTCTAGTTGAGGGAGGGCCCAAGAGAGTTTACAAACCTCACATTTTCTTGAATGAGTGCCGCATTAATAGGAATGTTTCTTGAAAGAGCATCACTGAACCACATAAAAATGGCTTTTTCGACGTCTTCAAATGTAGCAGTTCACATACAATGGCAACCCGAGATTTTTCTTTTTTTTCTCCGTCTTTTAAGAAAGTTGACAGTGTTGATGGCGAAATTCCAAATTCACTGGCAGTGAAGTTCACTGGCCTAATCTGCAAAAGCCAATAATGAAGTTAGCTAATGTCGACATGCTGGGAAAACAGAGATACAGTGATATATGCTTCTTCACAGTGTAAAGCTGCACCCAGTTGGGTGTGTCTTGTTCTGAAGACCTCCAACCTTTCTTGAGCCCATAAAATTGCACTGTATATGCCTGCCTCCAATCAGCAATCAGTACAAATGAGTCATTAAATGTGAGAGGACTTCCAATATCGTAATGCATAATAAAATATTCTGAATAGTTCTTCAAATGCTTCTTTTTTGCTGAACATCAAAGGGACAACCCTACCTTGTTTTTGTTATAGGAAAGGGGCAAGTATATAGCGTTTTAAACAAGTAAACATACTCCACTTCAAACTCTGTTCTATTGATAACCTGCAGCAAAATGGCCTTTTTTGTGTTTAGCAAGATGAAATACCCAATTTATGACAAAGGACTGTGTTAAGATAGCAGAAATGTGATTTTAAAAAAGGTTAGGTTATGGATGAAAAACAAGAAGGCAGAAATTTACCATCAATATTTTTAAGTTAGAGAGGCTTGAATCTCTGACATTAACTGGGGAACCTGTCTGGTTTGTATAGCAACATAAAGAACAACTTGTTGACTCTTGAATTTAAATGTGTGCAAGAGGTGCCATCCTTCTTTGTAATAATAAGAGGATGGGATAGTTGATTTCAAATGGAAGAAATTCTCTGCCTTCCTACAACTACATACTCCATAGCTTGGTGTGTCTGTGATGTGGGAAATTATTTAATGTAGCAGAGTTAAAATACGGAACAATTAGTAACTGCTAGATTGTGGTCTTCAGAGTAGGACTGGACGTGAAGCAAATATTTTGAAGTCCTAGCATTTGATGTCTGATATATAACGGCACGTCCTTCTGCAATAAATCTGAAAATCAAAAAAACATTGGGCAGAGTTCTTGTATTAGCAGTGCTCATTACATGAGGCTTAATCAGTCTCTCTTTTCCAGAAAAACTCTAGAATTTTGACTGGGCAAAGTAAAAGGAGTAAAGGGTACTTTAATATTTCTGGCCTCCCAGTGTGTGTATAAATCTATTTCTACTTCTTGTTCCTGACCTCGAGCGGGATAAGTATCAGTCTTATTTCTACGCAATTTATACAAAAGAAAAATACATGCCTGAGCCTTTCTTTATTAATCAAATAACTGTAAAACTCATAGTTATAACTTCACTAAAAATCTAATGTCTCTGATGAACCATGGGATTTTGTGCACCGCTCCTTCTTCTTTCAGTTGCTCCCGTTAGGGGTTGCCACAGCGGATCATCTTCTTCCTTATCTTTCTGTCCTCTGTAACTTGTTGTGTTACACCCATCACCTGCATGTCCTCTCTCACCACATCCATAAACCTTCTCTTAGGCCTTCCTCTTTTACTCTTCCCTGGCAGCTCTACCCTTAGCATCCTTCTCCCAATATACTCCGCATCTCTCCTCTGCACATGACCAAACCAACACAATTTCGCCTCTCTGACTTTGTCTCCCAACCGTCCAACTTGAGTGGACCTTCAAATGCCCTCATTTCTAATCCTGTCCATCCTCGTCACCCCCAATGCAAATCTTAGCATCTTTAACTCTGCTACCTCCAGCTCTGTCTCCTGCTTTCTGAGGTCTGTGGTAGGAGTGACGGATGCATTCAACATGGAGGTGGGATTACATCAAGGATCAGCTCTGAGCCCTTTCTTATTTGCAGTGGTGATGGACAGGTTGACAGATGAGATTAGACAGGAGTCCCCGTGGGCTATGATGTTTGCTGATGACATTGTGATCTGTAGTGATAGTAGGGAGCAGGTTGAGGAGACCCTGGAGAGGTGGAGATATGCTCTAGAGAGGAGAGGAATGAAGGTCAGTAGGAACAAGACAGAATACATGTGTGTGAATGAGAGGGAGATCAGTGTAATGGTGAGGATGAGGGGAGTAGAGTTGGCGAAGGTGGATGAGTTTAAATACTTTGGATCAACAGTACAGAGTAACAGGGATTGTGGATAAGAGGTGAAGAAGAGAGTGCAGGCAGGATGGAATGGGTGGAGAAGAGTGTCAGGAGTAATTTATGACAGACGGGTATCAGCAAGAGTGAAAGGGAAGGTCTACAGCAGTGGTCCCCAACCTTTTTGACAGCAAGGACCACTTTATTAGATGCAAATTTTCCACGGACCGGTCGGTGGGGGGAGGGGGGAGGGGGGGCAATTTTATATACAATTTACATAACATTTCTTTTATTATTAAGTTATTAAGCAGTTTGCATATGCAGGAGACAGAGCTGGAGGTTGGAGAGTTAAAGATGCTAAGATTTGCATTGGGGGTGACGAGGATGGACAGGATTAGAAATGAGGACATTAGAGGGTTAGCTCAAGTTGGACGGTTGGGAGACAAAGTCAGAGAGGCGAGGTTGTGTTGGTTTGGACATGCGCAGAGGAGAGCTGCTGGGTATATTGGGAGAAGGATGCTTCTTTTGACACCCACTGCACGCCTAACCTACCTGGAAAGGAGTCTCTCTTTGAACTGCCTTTCCCAAGGTTTCTTCCATTTTTCCCTACTAGGTTTTTTTTGGGAGTTTTTCCTTGTCTTCTTAGAGAGTCAAGGCTGGGGTGCTGTCAAGAGGCAGGGCCTGTTAAAGCCCATTGCGGCACTTCCTGTGTGATTTTGGGCTATACAAAAATAAACTGTATTGTAAACTGTAAGGGTAGAGCTGCCAGGGAAGAGGAAAAGAGGAAGGCCTAAGTGGAGGTTTATGGATGTGGTGAGAGAGGACATGCAGGTGATGGGTGTAACAGAACAACCCCTGTGGAAACCCCTAATGGAAGCAGCTGAAAGAAGTATGTAAATATATAAGTGGCTTACTGTCTAATAATTTTGATTGCCCAAGGCGGGAGTTCACACTTATTCCAATAAATTAGCTCCTCAATTAGCACAGTTATCCAAACAAGGTGGAGTGGTCATAGGGACCATAACTGATTTAGCACTAGAACTACCAGAATCTATGAAAAAACTCATAGATCCGGCCCACCTTAAAACCGTTCTCACCTCTCTTTTGTCTTCTAAATGTGCCGATTAAGACGAGCCAGCAAGCAGCCGGCTATTCCATCCCCCACCGTCGCAGAACGTTCACAAAGTTTTCCCAGCTCATGCCTTGTTTGATTATCTGGGAGTGACTGAACTGCTAGAGTTTTAGAGTGGAAATAATAGATTGTTATTTTGGAACACACGAATTCCATGTGCGTTCCGTTTCTACAGTAATCTGTGTAAACACATTTTGAAATATTTCTAAACATATATAAACATTTTTTCATATTTTAGTAGTAAATGACAAAATTTAGGCATAAACTATATAATATACTAGCAAAATACCCGCGCTTCGCAGCGGAGAAGTAGTGTGTTAAAGAGGTTATGAAAAAGAAAAGGAAACACTTTAAAAATAACTTAACATGATTGTCAATGTAATTGTGTTGTCATTGTTATGAGTGTTGCTGTCATATATATAATATATATATATATATATATATATATATATATATATATATATATATACACACACACACACACAAACATATATATACACATACATATACACACATACATATACATATATACATACATATATACACACATACATACATACACACACACACACATATATATACATATATATATTTACATATCTACATATATATACACACATACAGTGGTGTGAAAAACTATTTGCCCCCTTCCTGATTTCTTATTCTTTTGCATGTTTGTCACACAAAATGTTTCTGATCATCAAACACATTTAACCATTAGTCAAATATAATACAAGTAAACACAAAATGCAGTTTTTAAATGATGGTGTTTATTATTTAGGGAGAAAAAAAATCCAAACCTACATGGCCCTGTGTGAAAAAGTAATTGCCCCCTTGTTAAAAAATAACCTAACTGTGGTGTATCACACCTGAGTTCAATTTCCGTAGCCACCCCCAGGCCTGATTACTGCCACACCTGTTTCAATCAAGAAATCACTTAAATAGGAGCTGCCTGACACAGAGAAGTAGACCAAAAGCACCTCAAAAGCTAGACATCATGCCAAGATCCAAAGAAATTCAGGAACAAATGAGAACAGAAGTAATTGAGATCTATCAGTCTGGTAAAGGTTATAAAGCCATTTCTAAAGCTTTGGGACTCCAGCGAACCACAGTGAGAGCCATTATCCACAAATGGCAAAAACATGGAACAGTGGTGAACCTTCCCAGGAGTGGCCGGCTGACCAAAATTACCCCAAGAGCGCAGAGACGACTCATCCGAGAGGTCACTAAAGACCCCAGGACAACGTCTAAAGAACTGCAGGCCTCACTTGCCTCAATTAAGGTCAGTGTTCACAACTCCACCATAAGAAAGAGACTGGGCAAAAACGGCCTGCATGGCAGATTTCCAAGATGCAAATCACTGTTAAGCAAAAAGAACATTAGGGCTCGTCTCAATTTTGCTAAGAAACATCTCAATGATTGCCAAGACTTTTGGGAAAATACCTTGTGGACTGATGAGTCAAAAGTTGAACTTTTTGGAAGGCAAATGTCCTGTTACATCTGGCGTAAAAGGAACACAACATTTCAGAAAAAGAATATCATGCCAACAGTAAAATATGGTGGTGGTAGTGTGATGGTCTGGGGTTGTTTTGCTGCTTCAGGACCTGGAAGGCTTGCTGTGATAGATGGAACCATGAATTCTACTGTCTACCAAAAAATCCTGAAGGAGAATGTCCGGCCATCTGTTCGTCAACTCAAGCTGAAGCGATCTTGGGTGCTGCAACAGGACAATGACCCAAAACACACCAGCAAATCCACCTCTGAATGGCTGAAGAAAAACAAAATGATGACTTTGGAGTGGCCTAGTCAAAGTCCTGACCTGAATCCAATTGAGATGCTATGGCATGACCTTAAAAAGGCGGTTCATGCTAGAAAACCCTCAAATAAAGCTGAATTACAACAATTTTGCAAAGATGAGTGGGCCAAAATTCCTCCAGAGCGCTGTAAAAGACTCATTGCAAGTTATCGCAAACGCTTGATTGCAGTTATTGCTGCTAAGGGTGGCCCAACCAGTTATTAGGTTCAGGGGGCAATTACTTTTTCACACAGGGCCATGTAGGTTTGGATTTTTTTTTTCTCCCTAAATAATAAAAACCACCATTTACAAACTGCATTTTGTGTTTACTTGTGTTATATTTGACTAATGGTTAAATGTGTTTGATGATCAGAAACATTTTGTGTGACAAACATGCAAAAGAATAAGAAATCAGGAAGGGGGCAAATAGTTTTTCACACCACTGTATATACAATGGAACCTCTAGATACGAGTTTAATTCGTTCCAGAACTGAGCTTGTATAGCGAATTTCTCGTATCTAGAACAAACTTACCCATTGAAAATAATGGAAATCCAGTTAATCCGTTCTGCACCCCAAATATATTAACATAAAAATCAATTTTCCTAACAAATAACACTGATAAATTATATATACTGTAGTCTACCTTTAATAAATAACACTGGTAAATAATATAACTGATTATTAAAAGAATCAAAACAGGTGTCCAAAGTGCAGTAGAGCATTCAATAAATCTTTAAATAAATAATCCTTAAAACAGTTGTGAAGTGGAGGTTTAAAATACACAAGAATAACAATCCTTTAACACGAGGTTAAAACGTCAAAAGGATGCCGTCTTTAAAAAACAGATGACAATCCCCGGTGCTTCTTCTCTGTTAGCGTCTCACCTGCGGGCTCTGCAACAGGCGAGACACTCTTAATGCAGCTGACCTTCTCTACACCGTCCTGCTTCAGCTGTTTGGCTCGCCTGTTCAGCTCACTGTTCAGCTACATGCGAGCCTGCACTCACTCGCCTGCCTGCCTGCCCCCCCCCCCCCCTCTCTCTCTCTCTCTCTCTCTCTCTCTCTCTCTCTCTCTCTCTCTCTCTCTTTTCTTTTACTTTTTCTCCCCCTTAACCGGCTCGCGCTTCTCTATATATGCGGGGAGGACATGGCAGCTGCAGCCCATCAGCCACAGGAACAATCATGGATGTGGGCAGTTTCCCACCTGTGCACTTAAGTGAGAAACGCAGACACCGCAGATCGCGGCTCGCAACTGCTACCACGCCCCCTCGCTAAGCTGAGAGCTATACCCACAGCCAGCCTGGCTCGTGGCTCGTTACGCGAGCCAATGCTCGTATTTAGATCTGAATTTTTCGCTCATACTTTCCTCGTATTTTGAATTTCTCGTATACAGAGGTGATCGTATCTCGAGGTTCCACTGTATATATAATATATATATATATATATACATAATTAAAATCCGGCGCCGCCGAGAGTGGCAGCCTTTTCAGCAGCTCCGTGTATGACTGTATGTGTACTTTTATTTTTTACTTTTATTTTTCTATTTCTATTTTTATTTATTGATCACTCCTATTACTTTATTACTTTATTGTATTATTTTATGTGGATTCATTCCCTGGACACACTTACTTTTACAACGTGGGCATGGAGTTTTACACGCCAAGACTTGCCTTTGTGAATTTCCCATTGGGATTAATAAAGTATCTATCTATCTACATATATATACATATATATATATATATATATATATATATATATATATATATATATATATATATATATAAATAATATACACATATCTACATATATATACACATATAGCTGATTACCCAGTGGCTTCACTCACTGAGTGCAAGAGAAACAAATAAAATGTATGTATAAAATAAGTTTGTTAATTGCCAAATTTATTTTTACACAGATAAAGAGCACTTACAATAACATAGAAATCAATATAAACAACATTAACATCATTATCATATGAGAATATGAAGTAATATATAAGAAGCACATTGCATATAAATATAAATTAAACAGTAAAATTTTCTTCTATAATACGCTACCGTGGCTATTCGTTTGTCTGTCCAGGATTTTAAATCACCTGTAGCTCACAAACCGTTTCATCTATTGACTTGAAATTTGGTACATATATACTAGGTCACGTGTACTATTCGCTTTCAGGGTGATGATTTTATTACTCTTTTTATCTTTATTTTATTTTATTGTAGAATCAACTCACAGCTGTGCGCACCATACTAAGTTATCGCAACACAAAAACTAACAATCAGTTTTAACGGGAAAAGATGCCGACGAAAGAAGAGAAGCAGCGGGACGCTAGAGTGAAGAGCTGCTCATTAAGCAGCAAGCGCATCAACCACTGAGCAAACGAATGGTAAACGTACAGAGAAAGAGGATAAATACTATGAATGGTCATGTCAAGTGTATTCACTCCACGTTATCGTGCAGTGCGCTGTTACTGGTATTTTGATAAAAGAATTTGAACAACATATAAGAAGCGTATAAATTATTAAACAGTAAAACATTAACATTTAAGAAGTAAAGATACATTGAGTACTACTGCAGTGCTTTCGGGTATAGTACATTTTTTGTTTGCCCATTACATGCATAAATGTATACATTTTTTGGTGTACCTACCCGAGAACACGCGACATGACCCGGCAGTTAAAAGTTTCTCGCTCCAGCAATTTGAACTCTGTTACAAAGTCTCGTTTATACCTCGTGTCTTCTCATTAAACTTGTATCTCGCGAATATGGTATTGCAAATGGCAGCTGGAGCGTTTCTATAAACTCAATTTAAACTTACGGTTTACACCGTGCTTTGAAGATGCATAGTACGCGACACGTGTTTCGCCATAATTGTGGGCTCATCAGGCGTACACACTCACTGCACTTCCTTACGGGAATTGAACCTCGGACGTAGAGGCGAAGCCCCTAACGTTGTGCCACGGCGTGTGGTTCGTTCATTTGACAGCATGTAGATCGGGGTAATTACATTGCAGGCATTCGTAGTCTGATTCACAATCTGATTGTATGGGTGGTTACCTACCAGGTAACGCTTGTGGTTGGTCAGCAAGCCGGCTAACTTCTGCCACGGTGCCCTCTTTCAGTTGTGAGAAGCAGATCATAGAATGGTTGAAATAGTTTAATATCCATCCATCCATCCATTGTCTCCCGCTTATCCGAGGTCGGGTCGCGGGGGCAGCAGCTTGAGCAGAGATGCCCAGACTTCCCTCTCCCCGGCCACTTCTTCTAGCTCTTCCGGGAGAATCCCAAGGCGTTCCCAGGCCAGTCGAGAGACATAGTCCCTCCAACGTGTCCTGGGTCTTCCCTGGGGCCTCCTCCCGGTTGGATGTGCCCGGAATACCTCACCAGGGAGGCGTCCAGGAGGCATCCTGATCAGATGCCCAAGCCACCTCATCTGACTCCTCTCGATGCGGAGGAGCAGCGGCTCTACTCTGAGCCCCTCCCGGATGACTGAGCTTCTCACCCTATCTTTAAGGGAAAGCTCAGACACCCTGCGGAGGAAACTCATTTCAGCCGCTTGTATTTGCGATCTCGTTCTTTCGGTCACTACCCATAGTTCATGACCATAGGTGAGGGTAGGAACATAGATCGACTGGTAAATTGAGAGCTTCGCCTTGCGGCTCAGCTCCTTTTTCACCACGACAGACCGATGCAGTGCCCGCATTACTGCGGATGCCGCACCGATCCGCCTGTCGATCTCACGCTCCATTCTTCCCTCACTCGTGAACAAGATCCCGAGATACTTGAACTCCTCCACTTGAGGCAGGATCTCGCTACCAACCCTGAGAGGGCACTCCACCCTTTTCCGGCTGAGGACCATGGTCTCGGATTTGGAGGTGCTGATTCTCATCCCAGCCGCTTCACACTCGGCTGCGAACCGATCCAGAGAGAGCTGAAGATCACGGCCTGATGAAGCAAACAGGACAACATCATCTGCAAAAAGCAGTGACCCAATCCTGAGCCCACCAAACCGGACCCCCTCAACGCCCTGGCTGCGCCTAGAAATTCTGTCCATAAAAGTTATGAACAGAATCGGTTACAAAGGGCAGCCCGGGCGGAGTCCAACTTTCACTGGAAACGGGTTCGACTTAACTGCCGGCAATGCGGACCAAGCTCTGGCACCGATCGTACAGGGACCGAACAGCCCTTATCAGGGGGGCCGGTACCTCATACTCTCGGAGTACCCCCCACAGGATTCCCCGAGGGACACGGTCGAATGCCTTTTCCAAGTCCACAAAACACATGTAGACTGGTTGGGCAAACTCCCATGCACCCTCCAGGACCCTGCTAAGGGTATAGAGCTGGTCCACTGTTCCGCGACCAGGACGAAAACCACACTGTTCCTCCTGAATCCGAGGCTCGACTATCCGACGGACCCTCCTCTCCAGGACCCCTGAATAGACTTTTCCAGGGAGGCTGAGGAGTGTGATCCCTCTGTAGTTGGAACACACCCTCCGATCCCCCTTCTTAAAGAGGGGGATCACCACCCCGGTCTGCCAATCCAGAGGCACTGTCCCTGATGTCCATGCGATGTTGCAGAGGCGTGTCAACTAAGACAGTCCTACAACATCCAGAGCCTTGAGGAACTCCGGGCGTATCTCATCCACCCCCGGGGCCCTGCCACCAAGGAGTTTTTTGACCACCTCGGTGACCTCAGTCCCAGAGATGGGGGAGCCCACCTCTGAGTCCCCAGGCTCTGCTTCCTCATTGGAAGGCATGTTAATGGGATTGAGGAGGTCTTCGAAGTACTCCCCCCACCGACCCACAACGTCCCGAGTCGAGGTCAGCAGCGCACCATCCCCACCATATACACTGCTTCCCCTTCCTGAGACGCCGGATGGTGGACCAGAATCTCCTTGAAGCCGTCTGAAAGTCGTTCTCCATGGCCTCCCCAAACTCCTCCCACGCCCGAGTTTTTGCCTCAGCAACCACCAAAGCCGCATTCCGCTTGGCCTGCCGGTACCTATCAGCTGCCTCCAGGGTCCCACAGGACAAAAGGGTCCTGTAGGACTCCTTCTTCAGCTTGACGGCATCCTTCACCACCGGTGTCCACCAACGGGTTCGGGGATTGCCGCCACGACAGGCATCGACCACCTTACGGCCACAGCTCCGGTCAGCCGCCTCAACAATAGAGGCACGGAACATGGCCCATTCGGACTCAATGTCCCCCACCTCCCTCGGGACATGGTCGAAGTTCTGCCGGAGGTGGGAGTTGAAGCTACTTCTGACAGGGGGCTCTGCCAGATGTTCCCAGCAGACCCTCACAACACGTTTGGGCCTACCACGCCTGACCGGCATCCTCCCCCACCATCCAAGCCAACTCACCACCAGGTGGTGATCAGTTGACAGCTCCGCCCCTCTCTTCACCCGAGTGTCCAAGACATGTGGCCGCAAGTCCGACGACACAACCACAAAGTCGATCATCGAACTGAGACCTAGGGTGTCCTGGTGCCAAGTGCACATATGAACACCCCTATGCTTGAACATGGTGTTCGTTATGGACAATCCGTGACGAGCACAGAAGTCCAATAACAAAACACCTCTCGGATTCAGATCGGGGGGGCATTCCTCCCAATCACGCCCTTCCAGGTCTCACTGTCATTGCCCACGTGAGCATTGAAGTCTCCCAGCAGAACGAGGGAGTCCCCAGAAGGTATGCCCTCTAGCACCCCCTCCAGGGACTCCAAAAAGGGTGGGTACTCCGAACTGCTGTTCGGTGCATACGCACAAACAACAGTTAGGACCCGTCCCCCCACCCGAAGGCGAAGGGAGGCTACCCTCTCGTCCACCGGGGTAAACCCCAATGTACAATGTATAGTTTAATATATATAGCAAAATCCCCGCGCTTCGCAGGGGCTAATATGGTATTGCAAACGGTAGGGGGAGCGTTTCTATAAACTTAATTTAAAGTTACGGTTTATACCGTGCTTTTTTTCATTATGTTTTCGTACCTTATCAATTGTGTAATGTGTTTTTTGAACAGGTTTGATTCATCGAAGTGATCACTCCTGCTGCGTTCAGTCACTTCACGTGAGCCAGTCTCTTGTGTGATGTTGCGATGTCCTCGGGTTTATTTAATGTTAGCTAAGACCCGGCAGTTAAAAGTTTCTCGCTACAGCAATATTAACTCTGTTACAATGTGATCCAAACTGTCGTTTATACCTCGTGTCTTCTCATTAAACTTGTATCTCGCAAATATGGCATTGCAAACAGCAGCGGGTCAGTTCACGTGCTTACGTGGGAGGCGTGATGACGCGATATATTTTGATATATATCAAAATACCCGCGCTTCGCAGTGGCAAAGTACTGCTTTAAAATTTTTATTAAGAAGAAAAGTAAACCTTTTTAAACTGTGGCTTCGCCTCTTGCGCTGATGTCGCCTGTCCGCTGTTTTATAAATGAACGCCATATAAGGCCGTCCTTTCTCCTTCACAGTCAGTTCACGTGATTACGTGGGAGGCGTGATGACGCGATACGCAACCCCCAAAACCCCGCCTCTCACGGCCAGTGAGTTGCAGTCCATTACTGTATATGGCCAAAAAAGAGGTTCCAGTTATGACCGTTACGCTTTGAATTTCGAAATGAAACCTGCCTAACTTTTGTAAGTAAGCTGTAAGGAATGAGCCTGCCAAATTTCAGCCTTCCACCTACACAGGAAGTTGGACAATTAGTGATGAGTGAGTCAGTCAGTCAGTGAGTGAGTGAGTCAGTCAGTGAGGGCTTTGCCTTTTATTATTATAGATGAAGACTGAAGTCCAAAGATCAAGTAAACACTTTCACAAAAAGATAAACAAAATACAACAGTTTTCGTAGAGTAGTGGTAAGATTTGCTGACTTGTAATCAAGAGTCCCCGGTTCGATCCCGACTTCCTCGTATATTTGCTGTTTTCAGTAATGAGCTGCTCTTATTGTTAATATTATACAGTACACACATACACTTGGTTTGCGTCTGTAACATTTATAGGACTTGTAAAAGTTTCCATATTTTTTTCACTTTTATTCTCTCTAAATCACGATCATGATACATACTAAGTCGCGGATAGTTGACACAGACTGCTCAGCCAATCAGTGCGCAGCAGGCCTTTTGTGCCTTAGAGACCCGAGTTCGATTCCCCGCTGGAAAGAGAGTGTTATTTTTTTTTTCTTTTTAACCATATAAAGTGGTATGCACTGTCAGTCAGTCAGATCGTTGTATTTTCATGTGGGATGCTCCTTTTAAAATATTATTTTTAACAATTGAGACTGCAATTAACATGAACAAGTGTCTTTATAACTGTTATAATATATATAAAAACATCTAAGGGGATAGATAAATAGCTATAGCGTGTCTTTATTTGATCCAAATAAATAACATGTGAGCTGATTTATTTACTTATCTTCCTATAGCATAAAGTCACAAGTGAACTGTTGAGCTTCCTCTGTTTGATCGTCAAGGGCATGCTCACAAATTCCACGTGTAATGCCATGAAAAATACCTGCTGACACTTTAGTACGTGAGCAATGGTACGAGAATGCAGTCAGACTTTTTTTTGGGCACATACACCACGCTAGTGTTTAGATCTGGACGGTGTAGCGTTGGCGAGCTCTGTAAGCCGTGCTGTTTCTTTGAAGGACAGGTGATTGGCAGGATGACGCTAGACTTTTGCCTTTACGCCTGGTGCAGCTGCGTTGTTCTTTTATGTGAGTCGACGTTTCTTGCGGGGAGGGCTTCTGTTTTCTCCGATCTGAGTTCACGTCTTTATTTGAAAACAGCAGTGTCACATCGGGGCGAGTGTGAACGCTAACTTTGACAAGCACTATAAATTTACAGCGGTTGTTACAGACGTAAATCAAATGTATGTTTTTATTGTATAATATTAACAATAACAGCAGCTGTCTACTCAAAACGGTAAACTTGAGAAGCTACTGCATCGAACCCAGAAGCTCTTGATTGGGAGTCAGCAGTTGTGTGGGGGAACTGTTAACATTTAAATCTGATGATTGTATATAAAACCGTGTCACAACTTGTGCGCGAACGAGACTGGGAAAACTGTGGACGTGGATGTGAGTGGTATGTGTGACTGAGAATGACTGGTATGAAGCCTGAAGTCCAAATATCAAATAAACACTTTCACAAGTACAACAGAACAAGTGCGCTTTTATTCAAGAATATAACTGAAGAAAAAAGAAAGCAGGTTGCGGTAAGCGGTTGATGTGACACCTTGCGTGGTGCAATGCTAAGAACTGCTGATTCCCAATCAAGAGCTTCTGGGTTTGATGCTAGCAGCTTCTCAAGTTTGCCGTTTTGAGTAGAGAGCTGCTATTATTGTTAATATTATACAATAAAAACATACATTTGATTTACGTCTGTAACAACTGCTGTAAATTTATAGTGCTTGTCAAAGTTAGCGTTCACGCTCGCCCCGATCTGACATTGCTGTTTTCAAATAAGGATGCGCTATAACAGACGTGAACTCAGATTGGAGAAAACAGAAGCCCTCCCAGCAAGAAACGTCGACTCACATAAAATAACAACGCAGCTGCACCAGGCGTAAAGGCAAAAGTCTAGCGTCATCCTGCCAATCACCTGTCCTTCAAAGAAACAGCACGGCTTACAGAGCTCGCCAACGCTTCACCGTCCAGATCTAAACACTAGCGTGGTGTATGTGCCCAAAAAAAGTCTGACTGCATTCTCGTACCATTGTTTGCGTACTAAAGTGTCAGCAGGTATTTTTCGTGGCATTACACGTGTAATTTGTGAGCATGCCCTTGACGATCAAACAGAGGAAGCTCTCCAGTTCACTTGTGACTTTATGCTGTAGGAAGATAAGTAAATAAAGTAAAACTAGTAAAACTAAAAAAAAGATGCTAACTTTGCCAAGTACTATACATTTACAGCGGCTGTTACAGTCGCAAATCAAATGTATGTTTTTATTGTATAATATTAACAATAAGAACAGCTTACTACTCAAAACGTTTATTTTGGAAGACGTTAAGACTCGAACCCTGAACCTTATGAATTGAAGTCGGCAGCTCTAACCAGTATACTACCCAAGAAGGCAGGACAGCAAGCAGCACCAACCTGGTTTCTTTTTCTCGGTTATAGCCTTAGAAAAAAGCGCATTTGTTCTGTTATACTTTTATCTTTTGTGAAAGTGTATAAAGATATTTGGAATTCAGGCTTCACACATTATACACTTCATGCCTACATTTTGTCAATTATAACTAAAACATGAAAAACGTTTCTGTTTTAACGATGTGTTTACTGTGCATAGATTGTTGTAGACATGGAACACACATGAAATGCAAGTGTTCCAAATAACGATATCGTATTTATAAAAGGTGTCATTTTGCATGACTTCTCACTCTATACAGCTCTAAGCAACTGACAAGTAGGTAAACAGACTTGAGCTGAGAAAACTATGTGCTGGTGGGGGGATGTGATAGCAGGCTGCTTGCTGTTTGCTGCTTATCAACACATTTAAAGGACAAAAGATGCTGACGGAGAAGTGCAAAGCATTTTAAGGTGGGACGGATCTACGAGTTTTTTCGTAGGCTCTGGTAATTCTAGTGTTAATGAGTCCTTGACAATGTCAATGTCACTGTGCATGTAGATGTACTGGCTTTATCATCCTTGACATTTCTGTATGGGGTCTTCTCTAAAAGGTCTGCAGGTCATGTTGGCCACCCTTGCTGCCCCAGTTGCTCTTTCTTTTTCAAGTCATCACCAAGCCATTAATGATAGTTGCTCATGACTTGTTCCTGGTCCATGGTAACTGCATCCTAATATGGCTTCATGTGTTTGTTAATTCAGTCTGCAAATGTTGGGATTGTTGAAGTATTAACCCCATTAGCATGCTTTTGTAAAGTGGGTTGCAAAAGGCATACACTGTTAAACACTGAATATTCTCTTGTAGTGCTATTTTATTTTAAATATTGGTCTTTTAGAACTTTAACTCATTTTTATTTCTGTAGATTTTCAGGAGAATGACAACTTGTCCTCTCTTCAGAGTCGTCCACAAATTAAACAACCTGATAAGAATAGGAAGAAACTGGCATCTGCAACAAAGAACTTGGTAACGGCCTCTCAGCACCCTAGATTTCAGCCCATTGTGAAGCTAACAAGGATCGATGCCATCAAATCTCAAGGAGTGTACAATCTAAATCCAATCCGCCAACAGTGTGTGGGAACATTTAAATACAAATTGAATTCTAAAGATAATGGAGGGATTCATGGGAGTAAGAAACCGTTTCACTGTGTTGAAGGTGGGAAACAATTCTCAGATAGTCACATGCCTAAGAAGCGTAGAGAAGATAATACAGGGAAGGAGCCACACCACCGTTCTGAATGTGTTAAGAACTTTTCAAAACCCTGCCATATCACAACTCCCATTGTAGAGAAACCATATTTGTCTAAACGTGGCAAACGATTCTCACAAGTGAGCCACCTTCAGACACACATGATTGGTCATGAAGGACAGGGTTTATGTCATTGTTTACCACATGATGGACATTTTTTTGACAAGAGCAGTCTTTGCAAACACAAAAGAATTCACAATGGAGAGAAACCATATTGTTGTTCTGAATGTGGCAAACGGTTCTCAAAAACAAGCCATCTTCAGACACACATGAGAGTGCACACAGGAGAACAGCCATTTTCCTGTTCTGAATGTGGCAAACGGTTTTCACGATCAAGCATTCTTCATACACACATGAGAGTGCACACAGGAGAACAGCCATTTTCCTGTTTTGAATGTGGCAAACAATTTTCAGATAGCAGTAATTATCGCAGGCATTTAAGAGTTCACACTGGTGAGAAGCCCTATTGCTGTCCTGAATGTGGCAAAAGATTTTCCAACACAAGCAGTCTTCTGCGTCATGCAGGAGTCCACCTTGAAGACCATCCTTATGCCTGTTCTGAATGTGGCAAGAAATTCTCACAAAGTGGCATTCTTCAGACACACATGAGAGTGCACACAGGAGAACAGCCATTTTCCTGTTCTGAATGTGGCAAACATTTTTCAGATAGCAGTAATCATCGCAGGCATTTAAGAGTTCACACTGGTGAGAAGCCCTATTGCTGTCCTGAATGTGGCAAAAGATTTTCCAACACAACCAGTCTTCTGCGTCATGCAGAAGTCCACAATAAAGACCGTCCTTATGCCTGTTCTGAATGTGGCAAGAAATTCTCAAAAAGAGGCAAACTTCATAAACATATAAGAACACACATTTGATAGAGGCCATACTCGTTTCCTGATTGTGACAAGCTATTCACCGATAACAGCAGCCTTCATAGACACAACAGAATTCATTCTGGATTACGGCCATATTGTTGCTCTGAATGTGGCAAGCGATTCATACAACCGTGCAGTCTTCAGTGACACGTAAGAAGTCACACAGGAGAAAAGCCATACCGTTGCTCTAAGTGTGGAAAAACATTCATAGAGAAAACTCATCTTCAAGGACATATGAAAATTCATGCTAAAAAGGCAAAGTCCAAAGAGACTGTAAATAACAAAAAGAAAAATCTGAAATAATTCAGTCAGGTGTGGAAAGAAAATTGGAATTGCTCTGCTAGTTGGTTACACAGAATGCATTTGACAAAAAGTTGCAGACTCATTTTAGGCAACCCTGCTTATTAATTTACTGTAAGTGGCTTTTGCACTAATGACTATTGCACATTGTACACAGGTCTACTTTACAAGTTCTAATGTTATTTATCTTATGTTATACTTCTATACGTTTTAATATTTTACTTTACTACGAAGTTGTGAGAGAAACAGTATTTTGTTTCTCCTGTATGTTCTGCACATATAGTGAATTGACAATAAAAGGCTATTTGATTTGATTTCAGTATTTCTATTATCTTTTCTCCAGAGTCCATATTGGTGTTGTGAACGATTTAAGGTCTCCGTGACCCCTTGAACCCTCAGACTAGACGTCAGACACCAGGTAAAAGTCCAAATAATGGTTTATTAATAATAATAATAATTGTGCACAAAGCACCCTCCTCTCCACAATACTCAATAATAATAATTCCAATAACCAATAATCCTCCACACTCCCAGACGCGTTGCCATCCTTCCACCCAGCTCAGCTCGACGTCTGGGATTTCCCATAGTCCTTTTATAGTCCTGATCCGGAAGTGTTTCGCCCTCTCTGTCCACGTGACTAGGAACACTAACGGGTCATATAAAGACTCTTCTTCACCCCGGAGGCACGTCGTTTCTTCCTGTCATGTGATCATGACGCACCTCCGGGTTATAGGGCACATAAGAGTCCGACAACCTCGCTACAGCGACTCCTGGAGGCCCCCATGGTATCCAGCAGGGCTGTGCATATAAACTACAGAGTCCATGATGCCCTGCTGGAATTCAGGGCACGTTCATGCTGTCGGGAGAGCTCCTCCTGGCGGCCTGGGGGTGAGGGCCGGAGTAGAAAGCCGGCAATCCTTCACAATGTTCACACTACTCTCTGGTGTGGCTGCTGCTCTTTCTGTAATGAATTATTATTATTATTATTATCTGAAGAGTTAGTCCAGCTGGGGTTCGATCAGCCCAGTAACGTCTAGCGGTCCGTCACAACGGGAGTGTATGAATATACCGAGGCATGTTTAGCATACAGCTGATGACGTGTTCATCTGATATAAATAAGGCCATATATGGACATTCTGTATTAAGTTACACAGAGAGATACCTGATACTTCAAGTCCAGAGTGACCTTGAGGGGCTGCATACTTGAATGAACTCATCCTGCTTACAGCAGTCAGACAAAAAGAAATATAACTGAACAACATCCATCCATCCACCAACCCGCTGAATCCGAACACAGGGTCACGGGGTTCTGCTGGAGCCAATCCCAGCCAACACAGGGCACAAGGCAGGAACCAATCCCGGGCAGGGTGCCAACCCACCGCAGGACACACACAAACACACCCACACACCAAGCACACACTAGGGCCAATTTAGAATCACCAATCCACCTAACCTGCATGTCTTTGGACTGTGGGAGGAAACCGGAGCTTCCGGAGGAAACCCACGCAGACACGGGGAGAACATGCAAATTCCACGCAGGGAGGACCCGGGAATCGAACCCAGGTCCCCAGATCTCCCAACTGCGAGGCAGCAGCGCTACCCACTGCGCCACCGTGCCGCCCACTGAACAACATAATAGACAAAAAAAAAAAAGGTTTTCCGCTGCGTCTGCCACTACCCGCTGTGAGAACTTCATTTCTATTCTTTCAAATGCTTCCCCTCTTTAAAGGCAACTCAGCTTGCACCCTATTAGATTTTAGTGGCCCAACATCATTTTTGTTGAAATGCTTTAAATTTTTTTTTTTTCTTGTAAAAATATATTAAACTTCAAAAAAGGGTCAGTCAGGAATTGACCTTTGCACCCCTAAAGTATCAGGTCCATCTCCCATACCAGTGAGCCACCAAAGCCAAACTGACCAATCAGATTGCTCACAGTGACCACACACTCACAGACAGACAGACAGTATCTTTTTAGTATCTTAGCTATTCGCTAAAGAAGCGACCTTGATGGATTAAATTATCTGTTCTCGTTTGGTAAATGTCTTCTGTTCCTGTGACTCAATCTGATGTTCCTCAGGTACCACACTCTGTGGTTTGCTGCCCTCCTATTCATGTAGGGGTATCTCTGGGCACAAGACACTCTCATTCACGTCAGGCCCTGGTACCACAGCCTGTTTGTGGTCTTCTGCTTCATGAAGGGGGCGTCTGGACATCACATATTGTTATGTGTTTTACGTCTGGTTGTGGTCTTATTGGAGACCATGAAGATGTTGATGATGTGCCAACTTCTGGCTTACGGAGGAGCACAGCAGCCCACTCACCTTTCTGCAGTAAGACTCTGTCCTTCATGCCGTAGGGGCAGCCACTCCAAGTAATCATCCTTGTGAAGTTCACCGCCCCTCTTCATAAAGTGGTGGCATCAGAGGACTGAGGTTCATGTTGTCACACAGGAGTTCAGCGTGTCTCCCAGCTTCTTACCTTAGGAACATGATGTCGTCCTCTTCTCTGTGTGACATGTGAAGTGTCATTTCTTGCTTTCCTTTCTTTGACTACTGGACCCCAGTTATCTCAGACTGCTCCATTTTAATGGAGTCACCATTCTGTAACATAATGTCAGTCCTTTCCATCTCTTCACTGGTGTGTCTGAGGCAGTCAGGTCATTCTGTCAAACCTGAACTCCACCACATCACCACTGCAGTATCTTCATCAGCTCTTCTTCCTCATTCCACAAGTGAGCTGAGATCTCACAAAGCTGCCACACAGCCTGTCCATTAAGTGCCAGGACCAGATGGAGTGCCGACTCTCCCAGGACCATTGCTTTAGTTGTGTCACCACCTCAAACGTCACCTGATGAGCCTCCCATGCTGAACTACCGTCGTGCTGTGGAAGCTCAGTCTGCACCTCAACACTAATAGAGAGGACATCAAAACCTTCATTAGAAATTGGACAATTTATCTGTAATGGTGACAGAATGACATAAACGAAAATGTGAAGGCTCACAGTAAAAGATACTTCAGGACGTTTAAAAAATAAATTAAAACATAACAGGAATGATGGTGACAACTGGGAGACATTTTTATGTTTACAAGAAAAACTTAAAGAACCAAAAGTTACCCTGAGAGCCACAATTGTTCTTTACAGCTCCTCACTTGAGTACGTGTGGCACAGTAAATGTGACGAGTTGATGTCCATCTCATTTATCACCCGAATGCCCTGCGATTCTAAACTGAGCAGCTGCAGGTTCAAATCAGGCAGTTCATGGTGGGCACGGGCAGCAGGCGGGCACATCATTAGCTTAACGTTTAGATTGGCACTGCCACATTTGTCCAGATAATGAGGTGACAGGAGATGTGAGGGGGCTCAATGTAAGAGCAGACAGTGATGGACTCGGAGACACACACACACACACACACACTGATGTTCTTGACTAAGCTAACACTGCGGCCGTCGGGTTTTAATGAATTAACTTGGCGACTCCACACCGTGTGGTGAACATCAGAATGA
The DNA here is from genome assembly GCF_900747795.2 of Erpetoichthys calabaricus. Taxonomy (NCBI): domain Eukaryota; kingdom Metazoa; phylum Chordata; class Cladistia; order Polypteriformes; family Polypteridae; genus Erpetoichthys; species Erpetoichthys calabaricus. The sequence goes on along the minus strand of NW_026261577.1, from coordinate 254,377 downwards.
CAACACAATCTTCATCCTCGCTATTCTTTTGTTCTACTCTTTGGAAATCTTTTCACTTTTATTTTACTTCTGGTGACTACTTTTTAGTTTTCATTTTGGTTTGCAAAAAAAAACATTGGAACACTAAGATGGTAGAAGGTTCAAGAACATAAGTCAGGCTAAGCCAGAACTGATTAAAGGGCGTAAGGCCTGAACATTACGGGCAGGTTGGCCTCACAGCACTACGTCCCATTAAATTCAGAGCTAGAGAGGAGCTCAGTGTCTCTTATGCCATCCATCCCACCCAGAGACCACACTGTGGAGCAGTCTGCACACCCACATAATATCAAAAGAGGACCCAAGCAGCAAAAAAGAGGAGGTTTTGATTACAAATAAAGGATGAATATGAGAAAGGGGAGACAGAGACCCCAAGGAGGTAGAATCCCAAACACTTAACTCTACTCCACAGCAGTAGCTCTAGTTAGCCATGGGGCTGCTGGCCCACTTACCCACACACAGCCCCCTCTCCTTCTCCACCAGCTGAGCTCCCATCCAGTCTAATCCTTGATTTCCAGCTCATCCTGGTTCTTCTAAGATGGACCATTAAAGTTCCAGAGCAGGTGTAGAAGGTCTGGTGCCACCCGTAAGTAGTCACATCTCACACACCTACCAGCCCAGAACTCCTCAATAAAACACACTCTTCATCAATTTGTGAGAAACGTAGCCCACCTCAACTCCAAAGTGGTCATGACATACGGCTTTCTAAATGGAGAGTATCCACCATGGGCAGCATGGTGGCACAGTGGTAGCGCTGCTGCCTCTTAGTAAGGAGATCTGGGTTCGCTTCCTAGGTCCTCCCTGCGTGGAGTTTGCATGTTCTCCCCGTGTCTGCATGGGTTTCTTCCCGGTACTCCGGTTTCCTCCCACAGTCCAAAGACATGCAGGTTAGGTGCATTGGTGATTCTTGACCCTATTGTGTGCTTGGTGTGTGGGTGTGTTTGTGTGTGTCCTGCGGTGGGTTGGCTCCCTGCCCGGGATTGGTTCCTGCCTTGTGCCCTGTGTTGGCTGGGATTGGCTCCAGCTGACCCCCGTGACCCTGTTTTCGGATTCAGCGGGTTGGAAAATGGATGGATGGATAGATTACTCGTTTAGCCCGATGTAATTGTTGATGACTTGGCCTGATCCTGGATCTGTCGGTTTTTTGAAACTCTTGCTGGAAGTGTTGTCATAGCAACACATCCTAATCCTCAAACCTGCTCGGTGTAAACAAGGATTAGCTCACACACTTAATCAGTGTCCGTGCGTGGAATTCATTCAGTCATGGCTTCACCGTTCATGAATGAGCGACCAATTGATATCGGTGCGCAAATTATAAGAAGAGAATTTCATATAGAGAGGGTTTGCACGATCGGCAAGATCTTTTATTGCTCCCAGAGGAAATTTTTTTCAAAAGACACCGCTTTAGCCGAGGTGGAATATTGTACCTCAAAGATTTATTAGCACCTTATATTCAAAGTCAAACTAGGCGAAGTCGGGCTCTCACAACCACAGACAGTATGCATTGCTTTGAGGTTTTTTTGCAAGCAGCACTTTTTGATATACTGTAGGCGATGTGGAAAATCTATCTAAAAGTGCAGTTTGTCAGGCAATTCGTAAAGTCTGTTTGGCTCTGAAATATTTCCTTCAGGTTTTCATAGTGTTTCCTGGACACCTGCGTGTGCAGACAATAAAAGAGGCGTTTCATGCCATTGCAGGTAGGCAACACAAAGGCAAAAACACCCACAGTCCCAGGAAGAATCTCATAATCAGTCTAACATTCTCATTACCAGGATTTCCAAATGTGATTGGGGCACTGGATTGTACGCAGATCTGAATAATCAGACACAGTGTCTTCATCAAATATTTGACCTCTGTCAATATCTCGTTTGTCAGACACAAGTTCTAGGGATATGACATTCCCTGCAACTGACCCAACAAAAAAGAGGTCTATATGGAACATACCTATGGCACACATCGATGACAAATGTATTTAATGACCATCCTTTACCTGAAATGAAATGACCACTGCATCCTGCCACTGGTTCTGAGGAGGAGCTTCCCCCTGGAATGCCCTCAGAAACAGGGCGATGGGCATTTTGCTGGAGAGCCAACTCTTCTGCAGGGGTTAGGTCTGGACTGCGTGGACCTCCAGCTGTTTTTTTCTTGTCTGCCTTCTTATTAGCTTTAAAAGTAATGTTTTTTATATTGTATATGATTCTTTATGTCAACAATTCTTTAAATAGTTATATACCAATATTTACCAGTTTGAAGTATATTCTTGTACTTCACTTTAACCTGTTCCCATGTTCTCCTTGTGCTCACGTTTGATCTGGAATTACGACATGTTAAATAATTAATCTGACACATAGGAAATGAAACGCTACATTCAGTAAGTACAATGCACACTACTTAGCATTTAATTTGTCAGCCACTTTTTGCCAGGTGTCTTTTCTGGTTTGGGCTGCTTTTGCAGTGTTACCCCTTGTGCATATTAAATCTTGAAATTCTTCATGTCCTTCGAATAAAAGGTCTTGCTCTGCTTGTGTGAAAAAAAAATGCGCCCGTTCTTTTGTCATTTTGTTACAGCCTATCAAGGACTTGCTGATCATGTTTTCTAGACTCAGTATATATGGGCTTTTCAATCAGTGCGGGGGCGCGCAATCATCTCGGATGATTAGATCCAGCTCGACTAATCTAATATACAGCTGCGTTTGAAAAACCAATTTATCCCGGATGAGTGTCACCGGCATTAACTCATCCAAGTTGAGACACCTGATCTCGGATGATTTAAGCAACGTACAGAAAATACCCCCACTGTGTCGAGCTTTAGAAGCACTGGATGTTTCAAATGCACCCGTCACGTGATGTTGAGGCACGCTAGCGTAATGACATCATTGATATCTGCGCAGTGAGCAGTCGATTTGATCACTCGTTTCATCTGCTGAACTGTTTTGTCTCAAAGCATAAAAACAGTTGTTCTCGCTGCTTGTTGAAATAAGGACTTTGTATAAAACAGTTATGTAGTAATTGTCTGTAAGTTAACAAATATATTTTGGAGACTTTATGAACGATTTACATGGGACACCTTTTTCCTTGGTGTGGAATGGCGTACACCTAGAATCTGTAACAAATTGATGAGCATATTTTGCGTAAGGTAGCACGTATTATAACAATCCAGAATCTACTCTACGCCATGTCGATCATATCAGAGAGGCTAAGAAATGCTTCACTAAAGCCGACGTGGACATTACACCAGTATATGCGCAAGACACTCTCATTAAATATTTTTACTATTCAGTGATTCAAAGATCAGTAGTTAATTTGTATTATTGATTTACATTAAAACATTAAAAATGGGCTTTCAGAGAACACACCAAACACGTCTATGATGCTCTCCGGCGACTGGCACCCCTAGGACTGCCCAGTCCTCTCTTTTTCTCAAGTTCCTCAACGTGTTCATGTCACAAGTACATACCTCTCCGCTTGTTAAATGTTGTCTTCCACCTGACAGACCAGCGTGACTCCGATTAACATTCAGTCCCTCATTTAAGAAATCACAGTCTGATTTGAACTGCACATGCGCACCAATGTCATGCCGATACGCCCCGAGCTGTAGTGCGCATGTGCACACATTTCCTGGCCGCAGACAGAGACGTCCTTTGTATTGTGAGAGAGAAGCACTTCGATCAGACAGCAGCGTTGCACACGGGCCAGAAATATTATTGAGTTATTCATTTAAGGCTCACTGATATTTTGGTCAGTCCTTCATAAACTTATGTGAATGCCTCCTAAACGTTCTTAGTTTTCAAAGTAAACTATTAAGAGAGTGAGAGGTTGGAAGCACTGTCGCTACCTGATCTGCATACCTACCTGATTTGCGCGCGCAGGCGTACTGAAAGCCTAGCATGCCATAAAGTGTTCACACATGCATTAAACAGATTGGGCAGCACCGTAAAGTGTGCAATGACGTAGCCTTTCAATACGCATACGCGCACGGATCGGGCCGGCAACAGGAACCAGGTAGTGACACACGCTGCATGCGCTTAATGAAAAAAACAAAAAAATTCCACTTTACGGCACGATCTGAACTGTGCATGCCGATTCACAACTTGACGTTACGGTATATTCATTTTAGTTCCACATTAGTTTACCATAATGAAAATATTCATCCTGCTAAATAAACAAAGCAGCTTTCGTGGCGTAACATTGACATCCAAGGTTTGATCGGCGTAAGGGGAAGCATAGCTGTGCACATCTGATGAGCCCCAATTAGGGCGAAACACATGTTGTGTGCTCCTTGTATTATTTGGCAGGTACTAAATGAGTATGTGTGTGTGTATATATATAAGTATGTACATGTAATAAATTATATAAAGTCCCCTTTCCGTTTTGATCTATTATTGTAATTTCCTTCTATGGACAAATTGTGTTTGTTTAAAAATATCTTTAGATATCAATTATTATTAATAAAATTGCCATTTGTCTTAAGGCATCAGGTTTACAGCGACAACGACTGTGTGCACAAATCAGGCAGGCATGCAGATCGGGTAGCGACAAGCACCACTCAACGAACCGCCTGGATTGGGACCCGAGTGTAGCGGGTGACACCTCAGCACCACACTGGACACTGTGTGAGGTTTTTTATGGTGACTGGAGAGCCAATTCTGCCACCAACCCACAAGTTTTCTCTCCTTGTTGGAGGACCTGCTTGCAGGGCTGGATGCAGATTAACGTCATACCCAAGATGAAGCAATTGTAGGTTAAGGGCCCTGCTCAAGGGTCCAGCAGACTAGAGTCACTACTGGCATTTAAGGGACTCAAAGGGTTTATTAAAAAATGTTTATCCCGTTGTAAAATGAACCATCATGTAATGTCATGAAACAAATATATCGCGTATTATGAAATGGGTAACTTTTGAACATTAAAACATTTTAAAGAGAACAGGCCATTCCTACTAACAAAGCTCGCCAATCTTATCCACTTAATTCCTCTAAGATAACACCAAGTCAAGTTCTGAAGTTCCATAAAGTCCTACTCTCCATCACACTGTTGGTCCCCCATTCCAGGGGCCTCATGTATAACGCTGTGCGTAGAACTCACACTATAACATGGCGTAAGTGCAAAAGCGGGAATGTGCGTACGCACAGAAAAATCCAGATGCAGGAATCTGTTCGCGCGCAGAATTTCACGTTCTTCCACTACATAAATCCCGATCAGCGTGAAAAGTAACGCACGTGCACGCGCCTTCTGTCCCACCCCAACTCCTCCCAGAATTACGCCTCTTTGAATATGCAAATCAATATAAATAGCCTTCTGAGAAAAGACAATGGGAAAAGCACGGGAGAAAATATAAGAATTTCAGCGAATACCAAGTGGAGGCAAAGGAAAAACGTACTATTTGTTGGTTTAAACAGTGGTATAATCAACAAAAGAAAGCTGATCGAGTGACAGAGTGTTAGAGAAACTCAAAAGATCAAATTCACAAAGTCGCACAGTGCCCGAAATAAAAAAGAAATCGCATATCAAAGTCGCCGTGAAAAGGCAAGTCGTAGCCCACCGTCTGAGTGTCATATGAAAGCTTATTAGGGTACAGACAAAAAAAATAGGCACACAGTGGGAAAAAAGCACGAAATGTCAACTTTATCTCGAAATTTCCACTTTAATCACGTAGTTTATTTTGCCATTAAAGTAGAACATCATAACTTCATCTTAAAATCGTTTAATTTACTAGTTTCTCAAATCTCATTGTAAGTAAAGTGGCACATTAAATGCTTTGTTCTGTATTTGATCTTCTATGTGCTCTATATGTGTGAATCACTACCTGCTTCTTAAACGGGCTTTCTCTTTCTCCGACAGGACACATAATCCATTACATTCGTGATATTACAGCTCTCTGAATAATTAAAATACTGAGATGTATACGTGATATCTTTTTCATGATGATAGGAATGAAAGCATGTTATTAAACATGGGACACGGTGGCGCAGTGCTTGTTCATGTCTCACGCAAGAGGCTTGCAGCTCCATGCGCGACCATCGATGAAATAATTTATCACAGCAGTACTGTCTCTTTCAAACGTACTATTCCTATCCCTACTTTTCTTTCTCCAAATACCCAATTGCCACACAATCAGCTCTGAAATAGACGTGAAGCCATTTGTAAGCTTAGAACGCCGATTCTTCAAAACTTTTAAGGAACATTGAAATATCTTCGTAGTACATGTTTAATTATTATATCCGTCTATCCTTCCAGTGTCGCGTCAGCACCAGCAAGAATACAACGCAATGCAGGAACAATCCCTGAGCTAGCTAGCGCTGCGGCACCGTGTCCTCACATGTTTAATTATTAACAATACAGATTATTTAAATGAAGTTAAAGTTTTATCTGTATAATATAATCAACATATTTTGCTGCATTTCATCTTAAAAATGAATACCGTCATCATATGTAGATACGCGCTTTATAAAGTGGGGCTGGTTGTGCAATATTATAACTGTAGTGCAAGTTTACAGTGAGGTGATTGTACTTATAAGTCCAAATATTTCTACAAGGAGCACTTGATGGACTGATTTAGTGCGTTTAGAGTTCTTGGGATGAAACTTTTTCTAAACCGCGAAGTCCGTACTGGGAAGTCTCTAAAGCGTTTTGCCGTGGCTAAGGCAGCATCTGCTTCATGCTGTATTCCTGATAATTCTCTTTCCGATCAGCTGCTGCTGTGATTCCCCACTCAGATACAGTGATATAAATACTCAGAGTGGTGCAGTAGAGTAATATGGAAAAAGATGATCTGCTGTGGCAACCCTTAACGGGAGTAGCAGAAAGAAGATGAAAATGCAGTAAGAGTAACAACGCTAAAGCAGTTATGATATTTGAAATACTATGGCTATTCCCTGGACCATTATATTGCTGCAGATTAATCACAATCAGATGCATTACACTAATAAACAATATGCAGTTAGTTTCAGTGTATTTATAAAGCCGCGTCAGGAATGTGGATCTAAGAAAGAAAGGGTGACCACGCAGGAACAGTAGCACTGCTTTGACGCTGGGTGCCGCCAGTCTGCAAAACTGAGCGGAGAAATTGCGTACGCCAAGGTATGAGTTACCGTGGAAATGTGCGTGGCTTTACGCCAAGTTTAGGTTTTATACATCGCAATTTGAGCGTAGAAACATTCGTACGCAACATTTCTCTGCGTACGCACCGTTTATACATGAGGCCCCAGGTGTTTGCGGTTCTTTGCATGAAGAAAGACGTCCTAATATTTCTGTGATATTTCCCCTTATCAAGTTTCCAAGTGTGTCCCTGTGATCTTGATTAACATTTTAAAGTCACAGTCCTGATCCACTGGACTGATTCCCTTCATAATTTTAAATATTTCAGTCATGTCTCCCCTTAATCTCCATTTGCTTAAACTGTAAAGGCTCAGCTCTTTTAATCTTTCCTCATAACTCAACCCCTGGAATGAGCCTAGTCTCTCTTCTCTGGACCTTTTCTAGTGCTACTTTGTCTTTTTTGTAGAGCAGAGACCACAACTGCACCCAGGACTCCAGATGAGGCCTCACCAGTGTGTTATAAAGCCTGAGCAGATCCTCCTTGGACGTACTCCACACATCAAGGCGCTATATAACCTGACATCCTGTTAGCCTTTTTAATGGCTTCTCAACACTGTCACTTCAATTTTCAAATGTTCCATTGTGTATTAAACTCTCACATTTTTACTACCTACATGTAATTCTTTACATTTACTTACATTTAGTTTCATCTGCCACAAATCTGCCCAAGCCTGTATGCTGTCCAAGTCCTTATGTGATGATTCCACAAATTCGAGATTATCTGTCAATTCACCCAGCATGGTATCATCTGCACCAGCAGCTTGTTACTGTCAAAGCGGAGATGGGCACCCTTAGCCCAAAGAAGGCACTCGGAGTCTCAGGACAGGCAGCAGAGTCAAGATTTATAGTGCAATGCACATACAGACTTAGAGTCAGGTGAACGGAGTGCTCCGCAGTGAGGCCATCTTACTTTTATTACAGTCCTTATCAAGAGCGTACCTCACTTAGCTCAATTGTCACCTCATCTGACTCCCACCATTCCACTGTCTTGTCCTGCCTCTGATTGGCTCCACCAATATTTCCCAGCCTAATGAGTGTAGCACTCTGTTCTGTCCATCATGTCCACTTGACAGACCCTCTCCCCACCTTACACCCATCCAGTACCTGCCACCATTATTTCCAGTCCTCGGCTCACATTCACCACATAGAAATGTCTGACCTTGACTTATGAATTATTTGCAGTTTCCAGCCTTCTAAGAAAAAATAAAAAAATATACAGTCACAGGCCTTTTTGTGATTTAACCCTTACTATACTAACGTGGACTAGGATACAATGCTTATTTTCATATATGCTCATGATTCTCTTTGAATATATGCAAATCATCATCTTTAAGAATATACTTTTCCAGATTTTCCCTCCTTTTGAGGCCCAATAATTTTTATAACCCAGAAGGTGAAAAGAGGGAACCAGCTCTCAGTCTTCTTTGGGTCTTAAACCCGAGACCACTGTCAGTCTTCACAACCTCTGGTTCACCGTTAACCCCTCGTGGTGACACAGAGGCCAAACATCTCCCCCCTTTCATAGACTAGAGAGGAGTAAAAGACCTCTTACTGGCCAAATCAAGGGAGGTGCACAAGATATGTCAGTAGTACAAGTATACAGTAGGACAAATATAAGTAGAAGTCACACAATGTAACAATAACACAATGGATTACAGGTAATCTAAAAATCAATATAAGACAGTTTAGAGCAGCAGCAGCAGATGATTACAGAATCCAGTGTCCTTCACAGTCTTGTGCAGATGTCCTCCAGTGTGTAATTGTGTGAAATATTGCTATGACCCAGGAACTTTGCACACCATAGAGGGTCCTCTTCCTGGGGAGCGGTTACCAGCACTTCACCCAGGAAGCCTTTAGTTTGCCATCTCTTTTCCCAAAATGTCATCGAGGAGAAAATCAACATTTGAAGCTACAGATGCTTGTGGTTCAATAACTTGGATATTCATCTGGTTGACAGCAGATCTGGAAATAAGTGATCTGAAAACTGGCAACAGGCAGCAAAACACAAATACAAGCCATCCAAGTATAATCAAGAGAATAATGTCTGCTTTTGTTAATAATGCCGTTGTGTGCCCAGGTTGAAATGACATTAATACCAACATTTGAAATCCCTTCCTGCATTTTCTTTAATTTCTTTCCTAAGAGCTTTACGCTGGCCATAACTTGTGTAAAAGATCCACCAGGTGCTGTGTTATTAGGTATAAAAGTGCAACACTCCTCTCCTAACATATGGCGCACTCCTCCTTCTTCTGCCAACAGCCAGTCTAACACCTGCCTATTCTGCCACGTCATGTGACTGGTACCATCCAATTGCTCTCCTAATGCTGATAAGGCGGAGTCAGTACAGTTGATAAATCTCTGCTGATTATAATACAGATAATTAATCCACGCTGTGTTTCTATTTGGCATGATCCACCCAAATACAGACTCAAGTCCTGATTGAATTTCATCCCTTGCTTTAAACTCATTTAGAAGGCCTCTAGGTTGCCTTATTGTATCTAAGTAAACATTCGGCTCAGGCTCATATGCTCTCGTAACTTGCCTGTCTTGGGGATACCCAACTGTAACCTCCTGGATGGCCATCATCATTGTGCACCTCCCTGACCAGTCATGTGGGAGAACATCTAGTAATCCATATTATGAACCACATAACCACCATCTGTCTGCCTAAGGTCTGTCCTGCACATTTACTGCTCTCATGACTAAGGAGGCACACGTCATGTTCCACGTTTTGGTTCAGTTTCCTCCAAATCTCCACACCAGTACCAGACCCTTCCTAGTAAAGCACTTGAACTCCGACTGAGCTATCTTGGTGTGAGAGGGTGGTCTTTACTTTGTGGTTTGCCAAATACCAGAACGTTGTCTACATAGCCCATTTATAGCAGTCATGTTTCTGGGCACACTCTCAGTGCCATTCTCATTTTCCTGTTCAGTTACACTACTTCTCTTGATTCTAGTCCAATAATCATTATCACTTTCCAGTCCAGCTGCCATTTCAGTCTTATTGTCCATTGGCCAGTTGCTGCTCTCAAATGTCCCATTGAAAATCTGAGAAGCTAATGGTGGGAAGTCCTCTTGATGCTCCTTCTCCTGGACTTGCTGGGTCACCATCATTCCTGGCAGAAACATCAGGGTCATGAGTGCTGCTGCCAGGTACAGCGCCATCACACGAGCTCCTTCTTGTCTCATCATTATCAGGTATAGGTTGTCATAGGGGTGACCCTTCAGATGATTTATTGAGAATTTCGATTATGGGTCAATATGCTTTATTGTTAATTTTAGTGCTCTTAGCTATGAAGAGCCGAGGCCTGGAGCAGCTTTACAAGGACACCATTAATTTTGTCACAGAGGCTTCTTGCCTGCTTGTCCTTCTCACTTGCCTTGTTTTGAGTTTCTGAGAGTCGAGCTGTGAGCCGAGGTCATCATGATCTCCGAGGAATAAGCAGGCAGATTTTGTTTTGAGAATGCAGGAGCTGAGCTTCTTATTGATAGAAGACAAAACAAACTGCGTGCAGGGCCTTTGTCTGTGTGAGTACAGGGCAGGCTCTCAAGATATCACATAGAATAGATACGCACTTATCTGACATGTAGATTTATTAGAGCTCATCAACAGATTAGGCAATAAAATTAAAATCCAATGTTTTATGATGTTAGTTAGTTTGAGCACATAGGGGATTAAGAGTTGATTGTTGAAAGTTAGGGACATTTTCATGAACATGCGATGTGATGTAAGCAGTAGCTTGGCCTCTGTCAGACCACCGAGCAGCGGCGTGCCATGACTTAAGAGCGCTGCAGTCTGTGTTCATGGGCTTTTATATTAACACACACGTATATGTTTTACAGTAGCATTTAAGTTTATATGGCAATGTTTCTTTATAAAGCTTAGTGATAATAATAATAAGATATAGTAGCACATATGAGTGAGCTTAAAGAATCAATTGTTAAAGGTTTGTGTTTTTCCTTCTTTCAAGTATGAAGCTCCGTGTCAAGGTCTCTGCAGCTTGGTCTTCATCAGTGGAGCTGTGTGCTGCCATTCACTGGCACAGTCACCTATTATGTCAGCCTTACAGGACACCAGTGCAATAAGCAATCATTTATTGAATTATTTATTAGGCAGTCCAGTTTTAATAATTTGGGTCCTTCTGATCCCAACTTAATTGTTAATCATTGAATTGTTAAGAATTGATTAACTGAAAGGCCATCCATCTTTAACAGCTCAGGATTAGGCCGTGAGAATGAAGGGAGGTATTAGTCAGGTGATACTCACCTCCGCGTGGCAAATCTGTCCTTCAAGCCAAAGTGGTTATAATGAGAAGAAAGGCTGGGTAGGAGATTATTATGGGATGTCCATGTGAGCAAAGGTATTGTTATGAGGAGGTTTGACACACCAGGTGAATGTTATGAGAAAAGGTGCTGAATGAGGTCATCATCATGAGAAACCCTGTAAAGTAGATGATAGGAAACTAATGTGAGAGGGGGGGCATTTTGTGAGAAGAACTGAAATATATTTGGGGCTCACTGAACACTCAGGGCTCACTTCTTGAACTGAGATGGCTTTATGTGCTCTGCAACTGTTGTCTATGCTGTGCAATAAAGTCTAACATCTGACTGCCTTTCTGAAGACTCTGCTAGTTTTTTCTGAAGATTTCTCCACAACAGATTCTGTAGCACTTCCTCCTGGACTTGATTAGTCTTCAAGGGCTGATCTGTGTTATTTGTTGTCAGGAACGTCCTCAGCAACATCTTCTGATGGAGAATCATGGTGGCTGACATGAGCGGCCCCTGGGACTGCAGTACAGTAGTTCATTCATATGATACCAGGTCGAGCTTCCCTTCACCTGGACAGCAGTTGGAGTTGCCCGTACAACTTCATATGGACCTTCTCGTCTTGCCTCATTCCATTTCCTTCAGAACACTCTCAGGAAAACTTAATCCCCAGACTTGATCACACTTGTGGGCTCCTCAGCTGGCTCAGGCTCTCAATTCTTCACCTGCAAATAGAAAGTTTGATGGACAGCAGTTAAGTGCTTCATGTAATTTTTATTTTCTAATTACAGCTGTTCTAATGAGGGCCCCTTATAAGCCTCCCTGCAAACAGGCCTAGGCATCGGACAGCCAGTAAACACTTCATGTGCTGTTAGATGTGTTACTCTGTTAGTTTGTATGTGATAGCTCATTAAAGCAAGCAGCAGATCATCTAACCAGTTAATCTTCACTGTAGCACAAATCTTATTTATATTTGCCTTCAATGTCCCATTTGTTCCACCATTCCTTGTGATTGTTGATGGTACCCACAGCCAAGTCTCAGTTTAACACCCAATGCTTGCTAGAAGTGTTTCACTACTTTCTGAACAAATGCTGAGCCATCGTCTGAGCTTATTACTGATGGAATGCCAATCGTTGGTCTGACCTCCCTAGTTAAACATTTCACAACTGTAGCTGCTCCTTGATCTGGTTACCTCCAGCCATCTGCTAAACTTGTCTATTATTACAGCAGGTATCTCTGTTTTCACACCGTTCTTAGCATATCCACACAGTCCATTAGCAGGTGTCTAAAGGGGCCTCTGGTATTGCTATGTGTCCTAATGGAGTAGTAATTCACTTTCTCACATTGTGTTTGGCACAAATAAGACATTCTGAGAAAAATTTATCAACAGTAGCTTTCAAATGAGAAGACCAGCATCCTTGATTTTTAATTCTCTTATCAATTTCCCCCACTTCTCAATGGTCAACACCATGTGCATCCGTTATTAGAAGATTTAGCAACATGGAAGGAGCAACAATTAGGCCATCGCTAGAGCGCCATAATCCTTGCTCGTCCTTCTTTGTACCTCTTTGATTCCTGTTCCTACAGTCCTACTCTCTCCTGCATGTCACTTATGTCTCTTTCAGTGACGTCAGGCTCAATAATCACAAGTGGAGCTAATATAGGAATTGGTGTTTCAGAAGCTCGTCTGTCTACCTCATCTGCCATGTTATTCCCTTCACTCACAAGTTCATTGCCTTTCTGGTGTGCCTGACACTTGATCACCGCCAACTTAGCAGGTACCATCATAGCCCTGATCAGTTCCTCAACCTTCTCACAATGCTGTATAGATGATCCATCACTTTTCTTGAACCCTCACTGTTTCCAAACTGCCCCCTAAAGAGTGATGTACTCCATGGGCATAGGCTGAGTCTGTGAAGACTTTCACCATTTAATTCATCCCCAGCTTGTAAGCTTCAGTCTGTGCTTTAAGTTCAGCTAGTTGGGCAGAGCAGGGCTCTTTACAGCCTTGTGACATAAACACTTTAAAGTTGTCACTCTTTGTCCTTTCTACAATTCCAGATCCTCCATGGTTTCCTACCTGATCCCTATAACATGAGCCATCTATAAAACACATGTGATCAGCATTCTGTAGAGGCACAGACTCCATGTCCAGACGTAGCCTGGTGATAACTAATGACTCTGCTATACGCTCATGAGGCTCACCTTCCATGGGCACAAACTCTGCCATGTTTAGTGTGTCACACATTTGGATGACACATCAGGATACGTCAGCAACTGAAAAGCAGATATCAGTCTAGCTGGAGTCAAAACAAATCTGCTGTGATTTATTAGTTCAACAATCTAGTGATGGGCGTAAATGATAACCAGTGTTACAGTGGAGGCTTTATCACTGGCATATTGGACCTCTGCTAAACCCTGAAAATAAGGTGGGTATCCTTGTGCCACACTGACCAGCTTAGATCTGTAATATGCCACTGGCTGTCACTTCCTGCCCTTACATGTCTCTTACATCAACACAGCAGTGGCACAGCCTGAGTGGGCATTGCCCAGGTACAGCAGAAGAGGCCTGTCCTAGTTAGGTGAGGCCAATGCTGGCACTGACTGCATCTCTTGCTTAACAGAGTCATACGCCACGTTAGCATCAATCGTCCATTCCAAGTGATTTCTCAAATTGTGTAACCCTGCAGTTCTCATGATGTCTCTCTGTTTTCAAAGCATACTCTGGACTCCAGTCTGAGCTAAAACCAGTCATCCCCAAGAACGTCACCATCTGTCCCACGGTCGTTGGCTTAGGTGCCTTGCTTATCCCTCCCAGTTGCGGTGGAGCTATTACTTTACTGCCTTGTGTGATAATCCTTCCTAAATACTCAGCCTCAGGTTCACAGTACTGTAGTTTAGCCTTTGAGACTTTATGTCCCCCTTCTGCGAGTTTCTCAAGCACTTTTATTAAATCTGCATGGCTTTGTTCCAATGATGCCAAGCAAAGCAACAAATCATCCGCATACTGAATCAATGCACCATCCAGAATCAAGTCCTCCAGGTCAGTTTTAAGAACCTGATTAAAAACATGTGAGGAGTGTTTGAACCCCTGTGTCATCCTCGTAAAAGTCTGTTACTTCTTCTTATATGTAAAAGCAAACAGCGGCTGGCAGGCCTCAGCCAGTGGAATGATGAAAAACGCTGAGCATAAATCAGTGAGTGAAGAGCGTTTTGTACTCTCAGGAATGTCTGTGAGTGACGCGTGGGGGTTAGGGATCTCTGCTGGCCAGTCCTGTACTCCCTCGTTCACCGCTCTTAGGTCATCTACTAACCTCCACTTTGATTTATCACCTTTCCAGACATGGAGCAGTCTCGTGTAACAAACGCTTTGTGTCTCTTTTAACACTCCTGCCTGTAAAGCCCTGTTATCGTGCTCTCTATGCCTTCCTCTGCCTCAGCTTTAAGAGGGGCTTGCACCCAGGCTTCACCGTCACTTCCACTGGACTGGCTCAAGTACTAGGCCCACATCCGTGTCATGTGCAGACCACAGCTCGGTCAGGACTGCTCCTCCATGTCAAGCCTTAGAAATGCATGAAACAAAACAAGAACTGCTAACTGTCGAGATGCTGGCAGTTCCACTACTTTGGGCACACCTTCCATGCTAGCTGTGTACTAAATACCATCCATGCATTTTCCAACCTGCTGAATACGAATACAGGGTCACGGGGGTCTGCTGGAGTCAATCCCAGCCAACACAGGGCGCAAGGCAGGAACCAACCATCCAGAAAGTATTCACAGCGCAGCACTTTTTCCACATTTTCTTATGTTACAGTCTTATTCCAAAATGGATTAAATTCATTTTTTTTCCTCAGAATTCTACACACAACACCCCATAATGACAACGTGAAAAAAGTTTGCTTGAGATTTTTGCAAATTTCTTAAAAATAGAAAAATTGAGAAAGTACATGTACATAAGTATTCACAGCCTTTGCCATGAAGCTCAAAATTGAGCTCAGGTGCATCCTGTTTCCCCTGATCATCCTTGAGATGTTTCTGCAGCTTCCTTGGAGTCCACCTGTGGTAAATTCAGTTGACTGGAGATGATTTGGAAAGGCACACACCTGTCTAAGTAAGGTCCCGCAGTTGACAGTTCATGTCAGAGCACAAACCAAGCATGAAGTCAAAGGAATTGACTGTAGACCTGTAAGACAGGATTGTCTCCAGGCACAAATCTGGAGAAGATTACAGAAAAATTTCTGCTGCTTTGAAGGTCCCAATGAGCACAGTGGCCTCCATCATCCGTAAGTGGAAGAAGTTCGACACCACCAGGACTCTTCCTAGAGCTGGCTGGCCATGTAAACTGAGCGATTGGGGGAGAAGGGCCTTAGTCAGGGAGGTGACCAAGAACCCGAAGGTTACTCTGTCAGAGCTCCAGAGGACCTCTGTGGAGAGAGGAGAACCTTCCAGAAGGACAACCATCTCTGCAGCAATCCACCAATCAGGCCTGTATGGTAGAGTGGCCAGACGAAAGCCACTCCTTAGTAAAAGGCACATGGCAGCCCGCCTGGAATTTGCCAAAAGGCACCTGAAGGACTCTCAGACCATGAGAAAGAAAATTCTCTGGTCTGATGAGACAAAGATTGAACTCTTTGGTGTGAATGCCTGGCGTCACATTATGAGGAAACCAGGCACCGCTCATCACCAGGCCAATACCATCCCTACAGTGAAGCATGGTGGTGGTAGCATCATACTGTGGGACTGGAAGACTAGTCAGGATAAAGGGAAAGATGACTGCAGCAATGTACAGAGACATCCTGGATGAAAACCTGCTCCAGAGCGCTCTTGACCTCAGACAGGGGCGACGGTTCATCTTTCAGCAGGACAACGACCCTAAGCACACAGCCAAGATATCAAAGGAGTGGCTTCAGGACAACTCTGTGAATGTCCTTGAGTGGCCCAGACTTGAATCCGATTGAACATCTCTGGAGAGAACTTAAAATGGTTGTGCACCGATGCTTCCTATCCAACCTGATGGAGCTTGAGAGGTGCTGCAAAGAGGAATGGGCGAAACTGGCCAAGGATAGGTGTGCCAAGCTTGTGGCATCATATTCAAAAAGACTTGAGGCTGGAATTGCTGCCAAAGGTGCATCGACAAAGTATTGAGCAAAGGCTGTGAATACTTATGTACATGGGATTTCTCAGTTTTTTTATTTTAAATAAATTTGCAAAACCTCAAGTAAACTTTTTGCACGTTGTCATTATGGGGTGTTGTGTGTAGAATTCTGAGGAAAGAATGAATTTGATTTACGGCGTCTTTAATGCTGTCTCTCGGTGGCTGTGCTGTACGACTCTGATGACTCGCGTTCTTCAGGCAGGTTCAGTTTTCGGGTCCGGCTCTGGCGCCCCCCTGTGGCTGCAGATTTTTATCCGCCCCAAATTCTTCTTTTAATAGGACTCTTACATTAAGCGGTTACTGTTCTTGTACCGCAATGAAGCAGAGACAACAAGGATGATGGATCATTAGGTAGATGCTAAAGGTTCACCTGGTAAAAAATACCAAAGGCAGGAAAGGAGGAAAACCAAAACCAAAGGGAGAACGCAATGCATAGTCAGAGACTTGTAGTCAAATGAACTAAGAAACAAACAAACAAATAAACAAATAAGTAAAATAAACCTGTGTGATAAAAAGTATCGTTGTGCAAGAATAATTGTGTAATAACCCTCCTTAAGAAATCCATTAAGTTAGATATCAAGTTGAAAAAAATGGCCACCGTCGCACTGTTCACAATGCTGATCAGAAACTCCGGGGACACCGAGCTACAAAATGGTGGTGCTGATCCAAAAACACTATCTTGTAAAGATATTAGACAATTTAAATTTGTGATACCGGCGTCTCACTAATATATTCAATGGAACAAAAGATTTTCCAATTTAAAAAAACAAATGCTAAGGAAGCTTTATCTTGTGTCAGATGCATTTACAGGATATCCTCTGGGAAAGAAAGTAATAAGAACTCTGAATTCATAACAGATACCTCCTAGCTGATTTTTATTTTTATTATTCAGCTACAGATTGATCATGCTAAATTTTCACTGAATGAAGTCAGGATTAGGTGCATAAAAATTATTTTTAGTATTTGGTTCTTTGAGTTTCTGATTATATGCCATTATTTACTACATTTACATTACTTTTATTTATTTCGCTCACTCCCTCCGAGGTGATTTACAACTTTTGAGATACAATTAGCTCCATTTCTTTAGTACTCGGGTGTTGTACCGTGTTAGCCATTATGGATGTAGTGAGAAGTTAAGCAAAATGACCCTTTTTACTGGCTAACTAAAAGATTACAATATGCAAGCTTTCGAGGCAACTCAGGACCTTCTTCAGGCAAGATGTAAGCATTTAGATTAAGATTTCAATAAACTGAAAAAATAACAAATAAAAAAAAACAATAAAATCTTCTTTCCAAAGGCTTTACACTCTACAATCCTTCTGCAACGTAACAAGAAAAACAAGAACAATCCTAGCAGGTTTAAAGAAAATTAAGCACCAGCAGCAAAGACTCTTCTTTATGTGAGAGACAGAGCAGGACTATCATCCAGCACTGGAAGTGACCGACCCTAAACTGACGCCCCCCGTTTGAGTGTCTTAAATGCCCTACACGTGTCCCGCCTGATGGTGCGCGCGCCTCACTTTAAATCTTGGATAGTTGGGCGCGCGTGCCCGCTCACATCCTTTCAAGCCGCCAGCCCTTTGCGCGTTTGCGTATCCTCCAGACTGCCGCTGCCCGCTCAGTTCAGTTTTTGCAAGCGGCACAATGTCCTCCACTTTCAGTGGCCCATATCTCTGTTATCTCTGCAAGCACATAGGCGCTGGAGACGTTGGCCGTAGGTGCTTCCAGCCTCTTATCCAGATGCAATGTTGCACGAGTGAGTGTGGGGGGCAGTCAATGGTATCAATTCCTTCATCCTCTCGCCACATGAAGCCGGACATTGTCATGCACCAGGAGGAACCAGCATAGTGTCTGACAGTGGGTCCAAGGATTTCATCCCAATATGTAATGGCAGTCAAGGTGCCATTGTCTAGCCTGAAGAGGTCTGTGCGTCCCTCCATGGATATGCCTCGCTAGACCATCACTGACCCACCACCAAACCCGTCATGATGAATGATGTAACAGGCAGCATAACGTTCTCCATGGCTTCTCCAGACCTTTTCATGTCTGTCACATGTGCTCAGGGTGAACCTTGTTGAGCTCTCAGGCCACCCTCATGAAGTCTATTTCTTTTTGTCAGAGGTGGCCTGGCTGCCGGAGGTCAATTTGTAGGCCCTGCCCATGCTCACCCTGTTCTCTTGGTCCTGCTGATGGGTTAAGGACCTTATCTGGCCCTGTCCAGCTCTCCTAGAGTAACTGTCTGTCTCCTGGAATCTCCTCCATCTCCTTGAGACTGTGCTGGGTGACACAGCAAACCTTCTGGCAATGGCACATATTGATGTGTCCACCATCCTGGAGAAGTTGGACTACCTGTGCCAGCTCTGTAGTGTCCAGGTATGGCCTCATGATACCTGTAGTGACACTGACCGTAGCCAAATGAAAAATGAGTGACAAAACAGATGAGGAGGGAAAAATGTCAGTGGCCTCCCTCCACCTGTTAAACCATTCATTCCTGTTTTGGGGGGTCGTCTCATTGTTGTCCCCCCTCTAATGCACCAAAGCAGCTGAAACTGATGAACAAGCCCCTCTGCTACTTAACTGAAAAGATCAATAGCCCAGAATTTTCATTGATACTATACTTTCATTAAAAAGGTTTTTTTTTCTGAGCAGTATATATATATATATAACTACATTGATGTAAACAAATTTTTCAGAATAAACCTATGATAAACAAGAAACAAGAAAAAAGAATGCCTTACCAGTAATACCATTGCCAAAATAAATTCCCGGCTGACTGAATGATTTAATGGTTCAGACTTGCCAGCCTCAGTGCAGTGTGTGCTAACATGACCAGTAAAGTGGAGTCGTCTACAGCTGTACAGGTTGTTATGTCAGGCCGTCTGGTCAGTTCTACTGGAGTAGACACACTCGGTGGGCTCTTAATATGCCGTCTGCTTGGGCAGTCATATAGGATGATGTCCAGCTGAACTATCTGCCATCTCTAACTTGTCACCAGTCGTGATGCTGATGCCCATCAGTGCCTGCTGTACAGTTGGACTCCTGACCTCCTCCAGTCTCAGAGACCCTAAAGACAGGCTGATGTGTTCAGCACACCACTAGGACCTGATGGAGTCAAATGGAGGCTCAATGAGATATGAACTACAAACAAACATCTGTCAAGTCTCAATCTCTAAATGTCACTGTTACATAAGTAATATGTATTACAATAGACACATATTTGATGATCTTAAAGAGGTATTTAAAATCCCAAAAGTAATAAAAGTCCAATTAAGTCAAATAACTGAATACCCTGATTAACAGGTGCACAGTCACAAAAACTGCAAAATTATTACTCTTTTAAAGGCATAATATTTGCTCTTCACAGATCATTTAACACAGTAAACTTCATTATAAAAATAATAATTGAAATGTGACTATTAGCTCTATGATAACTGTGTTTCTTACATTTAACACTGATAACATGTAGAGACAGCCAATGGATTCTTTAAAGTCACAGCTTTCTTAACGTTGTCTGTTCCCTGATACCTGAACGTGAGAGTGTCAAGTATGTGATTTGTAATATTCTGTAATCTTAATACAACTAAAAACAAACTTAAATACGAGATCCACAGGCAAGAAACTCACTGGAGCTGCTGGTGTGCTGAGAACAGACATGAAGAGCGCAGAATATTTAACAGACATCAGCAAACAAAGAACGGAGGCTGACCTGTGGGCAGACGGGGGGGACAATGGAATATTAGGAATATATAAATAAATAAATGTGGATAAATAGTAATGAAAGTAATACAACACATTTTAGGGTTGTGTATTATAGAAGTAAAGATTTAACTCTGACAGTTTATTCAACGTTTAAAACTATAATACGTTTATAGCCCGTCTTTAAGGTGACTTGTTAAATGTTGGCGACTATTTCATTTGGACATTCGAGTAAACAACAACAGTCAAACATTTGTTTTAATCTGACTGACTCAATCAAGTAGAGCCCACACTTAAGTCAACGTCAATCCATTAATATTAGGCGGACACAAATTTGTATTGTTATGTTCATTAAAATTTTCTTCAGACATTGTTTAGTAACAATGAATATCTCATATCCAAACTTTTATTATCATTATTTTTTCAGAACTGCTAATCATAAAATAACGTTGGTAAAAATACACTGCAGTCTTAATAATGCACTCGACAAAGTGTTATAGTGTAAGATACTGGCACTAGCAGACTATCATCGCAGATGTATTTTATGAATATACACTCCGTCTCTTACAGTCACTTTATCTTACACGTCCACCTTTAGAAATGACTCCCACCTTTCTTTTTACACATCCATAAGGCAATTGGCTAAAGTGCAACATGAATGACAAATAACACCGATTGGGGATTTGATAAATAAAAAGGTGATTGGCCGAGACGTTTAAATTTGCGATTGGCTGATCAGTGCCTGAAGTTCGCAAATTTAATATATGATTGGCTGAATTTGAAAATGATATTCACGCCCATTTTACTCCGGTCTGCAGCAATATCTACTTGCAATCAGCAGCCGATTTGGTCACCGACTCACCGATGGACCTTCTTTGTCTCAAAGAGAAAAAGCAGCTGTTGCAATGGGTGTGACGAGGGTGGACAGGATTAGGAATGAGGACATTAGAGGGTCAGCTCAAGTGGGACAGTTGGGAGACAAAGTCAGAGAGGCGAGATTGTGTTTGTTTGGACATGTGCAGAGGAGAGATGCTGAGTATACTGGGAGAAGGGTGCTAAGGATAGAGCTGCCAGGGAAGAGGAAAAGAGGAAGGACTAAGAGAAGGTTTGTGGATGTGGTGAGAGAGGACATGCAGGTGATGGGTGTAACAGAACAAGATGCAGAGGATGGAAAGATATGGAAGAAGACGATCCGCTGTGACAACAGCTAACGGGAGCAGACAAAAGAAGAAGAAGGAGAAGAAAAAGCAGCTGTTCTTGCTGTATCTGTAAGATGTGCTTACGCGAGTTCAAATCCTAGTTGGGCTTGTGTATGGTCACTGCCCAGTTGAAAAAACAGACTTTTTAAATAACAACTACTTAGTACTTGTCTGTAACTTAACAAATATGTTTAGGAGAGATTATGAATGATTCACATGGAGCACCTCGTTCCTTGGTGTGGAATCCTGTCCACGTAGAATCTGTAACAAACTGATGAGCATATTTTGTGTAAGGTAGCACATATTATAACAATCCAGAATCTACTCTGCGCCATGTCGATCATATCAGAGAGGCTAAGAAACGCTTCACTAAAGTCGACGTGGTCATTACACCAGTATATGCGCAAGACACTCTCATTAAACGTTTTTACTATTCAGTGATTCCCAGATCTGTAGCTGATTTGTAAAAAAAAAAAAATCTCTTCAATATAGTCTTGTCACAGGATTATATATATTGTGAAAGCCAGCCCGACAACAGACAGACAGACACCACTCTTAAGTCCACCACACACAGTTTACTTACAGTATGTACAATATAAGTGTCCAAATAGTCCCGTACACACACAGTGCTCCAGCACCAAACACCCTTCAGTTCAGGGCCTCTCAACAGTCCTCCCTGAGCCGCCTTTCCTCCTCACTCCCGAGCGTTGCCTTCTTCCACCCGACTCCTGCTCCCTGAATGGAGTGAGGCGGCCTCTTTTATCTTGTGCCCGATGTGCTCCAGGTGCCTGACAATGAACTTCTATCATATAACGATGAATTTATATGTAAAAAGTTGTCTTAATCGCAGCACAGTACAAAAATAAAACATTTCCTTTAACACATATGATAGTTGTCCAGTCTGTATCATTCCTAATCAATCTTCTAGTTACAGAGGCGCAATCCCAGTCACTAACACATTTACCGTGTAGCCCCCCCCCCCCCAAAGTAAAAACACATTCCATCTGATTAATTTAATATTTAATTAATTAAACCCCTAAACCCGCAATCATCCACCAAAATAACAGTTGAAATCGTTACTCATATGATTTGTTTTGTTATACACATTAAACTAAATATAAATCTATTTACACTTCAGACACTGGAAGCCGCTGACGAACCCCTCTCTTTGTCGCCAGTCTGTAGCAGCGAAAAACTAAAAGCATTAGAGTTTAACAGAAGCCATTGAACTTGATCATGAGTTTGTGTTTGAGTTGTGTAACATTAATGCGAATGGCCAGGAGGTGTCACTAGAGAGGTGAGTGTCAAATGCTTCGACACAAATGATTCAGATGCTTCTATGCTTCATGAGGCTTCACTCTGCCCATTACTATGCAATTCAAGCTCTGCCGATCCAATAAGCTACTCATGATATGCGGTGTCAGCGAGCTTTCCTATCAAACATGTCGGTAGACGTCACTCATAGCGCGACAAGACAGTCAGCTGATAATCATTGATTTTGAATTGATTACCCCACAAACACACGCCAAACCTTCTCTGCCAATGCGCACGTTATTTCTGTATCTGATACGCGGAAAACGCTGTACTTCCAGGAGTCTGCACGTAACCACATTTATTCAATTGTTTGTTGACTTTGTGTGCGTCTAATTGATGAAAGTTATGCTTTGCTGTTTATTAGAAATAGTTTTTTGCAAATAATGATAAAGCTCGTAACGTTGTTTTACTAACATGTTCAGACAACCCTTTATGTCAAAGTGTGTTCAGTTTTACCTTCAACCTTTAATTCGTTGTATGTTGGTGTTAGCCAGTCCACCCTGTCTCGGCTCCAGCTGGTGCAAAATGCTGCTGCACGCCTTTTAAGTGGCACATGAAAGAATGAGCACATTACACCTGTACTATCCTCACTGCACTGGCTGCCTGTTCAGTTTAGAGTTCATTTTAAGATTCTTTTATTTGTTTTGAAGTCCTTAAACCTCGCTGAGCTGCTGCATATGCACTCTCCTTTCCGCTCACTCAGATCAGCTGGTCAGCTGCTTCTGGATGTGCCGAGGACTCAGTGAAAGCTCAGGGGGATAGGGCTTTTACCGTTGTGGCTCCAAGGCTCTGGAATTCACTGCCGATCCTCATTAGACAGGCCTCCTCACTGCCCATTCTTAAGTCTGCTCTTAAGACTTACCTTTTTGGTTTGGCGTTTGATCCTGTGTGAGCAGTTGATTTTACTCTGTTTTAACTCTGTTTAGTTGTGTTGACTATGTTTTAATTAGTTTCATTTATTGTATTTTATTTTACTTATTTATTATTTTGTTTTTGTTTAAAATTTATTTTAGCCTATGTTCAGCACTTTGGTCAGCGGCTGTTGTATGTAAAGTGCTTTATAAATAAAGTTGACTTGACTTGACTTCAAAACTGTATAAGTACATTCAGAAATGTTGCTTCTTTATTAATATACAAGAGCATCAAGCAAACAGACTTGGTAATAGTTGTTTAAGTAGTGATTTGTCTCAGTCTGTACAGCGCTAACGTATTTAGTAAGTTTTATTTAGTGCCTTTTGCCAACGACTGCACGTCATAGCGCTCTGTTAATTTCTGCTGCCATCTACTGACCTTTTTGGGCATGAACTGTATTAGCGTTCTCTGAGCCTTTATTTTGTTATTTTATGTTATTGTATTTGCTCTGTTTCAGAAACCACGCATACTGTAAATATTTGTCTGCAACAAAAAAAAAAAAATCCATTGCAGCAATTCCTACCTTTGCAACGTTCAGCAGTTAATTGAGATCTTTCTACCATAATTCTGGTCTGCCTCGTCCTTCTTATCAGGGATTAGGATTTGGTGCCACAGACAGACAGCAGTTTGACGCACGCACTGTTTGACAAGCATACTGTAAGTGCTTCATGAAACACATGACGGGGCTTAGCTGGCTACACACAGACAGGTGATGTTCATACTCCCCAAATATACTGAGGCTGAACTTGCAGCTTGGGGGGCTCTTAGTGGCTTTGATGGCCCTCTGCTTCTGTGGAGACTTCATAGAGCGATACATGGTGCTGTATATTGTACACAATTATTATGATTATCATCATTTGTAATGGTTCTAAATTATGTGTTTGCATGAGTACAACTGATTAAAAATTCAATTGCAATGAATCTCTCAGTTTAAATTTGTAATCGAAAGTCACTTTGTATTAATTGCAATTTGTCATATTTCCTTCAAGCAAATTAATATTTTTCTTTAAAGTGGAAATAACTCAGGGATTACTTTCTAATACAAAACAGTTTTAATAATCAGTTGCCTATGTATATTAAATTATTTTGGTTTCTTTATTGAACAGTTTTGTGTAACAAACAAATGAACAAACAGTACAACACTAAATAGTGAACGGCTCAAAGTAGGATTAATTAATTAATACTTTTGTGCCACACAACAATGCAAATTAGTTGGAACTTTGATTGGTTATGTCAATAATTCTGTCTTTAAAATGATAGGAAGATGAAAAATTAAACATTATTGCATTTCTGCCTATTTATTTAACCAGTTGCTTAAGCAGACTTCAGTTTATTTCCACCAATTGTTGAAGTGATGATATCCCAGATATAAAAACAAACGTTCCCAAGCGACCAGTGCTGGGAAACGTTACTTAAATTAAATTCATTACATCGCTCATTACTTTTAAAATCCTAATCTCCTCCAGTTCAGCACATTAACATTGCTAGTCTAATATATAAAGCAGAGTCCATGTATGTGTGTATGTACGCTTGTTTGTACCCCATACAAATCTCCACCAGGCGTATGATCGCCACCAAACTGGGCATGGGGCTCCTTTGTGACCAGGAGAAGGTCATAGGGTATGTTTGGTGGGGAAAAATGTTCGTGGTGAACCGCAGGGCACCTTTTCACCAACACAACGTTCGGCACATGTCTCTGAACTTAAGATGGCCACATGTTGCAACAGAAGTTCACTGCGGCGCCATCTAGCGGCAGCTTTGGTCTCTGTGCGTCGCTCTTTACCTGTGTTTCTTTAAATTGACAAGAGATGGCAGAAGTGTCCAAGGATGAGAAGGCCAACCATAGACATAGAATTACTAAACGCCTCATGACCAGCACCATCATACGTCAACGTCACCACCACATTGCGAGTGGCACTGCTGTGGAGTGAAGTAATGGATAAAGATGCCTCACGCATGTGCTGCTTGGGATTGTACAAACCGCTGTACGCTCCAAACCAGATCACAGGGATTACATTTCATAGGTGAGGCTAAACAATTGTTTTGGTTATACTTCGCCATTAGAAAATCTCATTTTATAATCTTAGCACTCAAGGTCAGCTTACAATAAAATTAAACAACATTAGTAAAATTAAAACAAGAGAATTATAAACATCAATAATTATCAAACAAACAAAGATAACTGGCAGTAACAGTGCAAAATTCACAATTGGTATGCCAGTTTAAAAAGATAAGTTTTGAGGGCAGTTTTAAAATGTGTTATTGAATCAAGCTGACGAATATGAGAGGGAAGAGGAGCACAATGAGAGACGCTCGAGCTCCCATAGCACTGAGTCTGATGTGTGGTACAGAAAGTCGAGCTGCAGATGAGGATCTGAGTGACGAGAGGAGTGTCAGTCTGTAGGAGATCAGTGAGGTTGTGGAGAGCTTTAAATGTTCAGAGCAGTATTTAGTATTGTATTCTGTAGTTAACAGGGAGCCAGTGAAGTTGAGAGAGAAGAGGTGTAATATGTTCAGTGGATTTAGAACAGCAGGTTATTATCCTGGCAGCAGAATTTTGAAGAAGTTGTAAGCAATGGATACGTTTTTGTGGGATGCCAGATAGAATAGCATTACAGTAATCTATACGTGAGGTGACTCGGCATTAACTGATACTTCAGTACTGTGTTGTGTAAGAACAGGACGAAGTCCAGAAATGTTTCGGAGATGGAAGAAGGCAGTCCGAGAAATGTTACTTATATGGGAGGAATTATTTAATAATAATAAAAAATTAGTAATATTATTTAATAATTGCCATTATTAGTGTATAAATGGATATAAATAATTACATTTAAACGATTCGCCAAAATCTGTTGTATGTAAACGATACTGTTTTAAACGTTATTGTTTTTTTCATCAGAAAACCCAGTTTCCACGTCTACCTGTATTAGTTTAAATGGCACTTTTGCCACTCGCAATATGGCGGATGCTCTGACGTATCGTGTCGACTGGGCAACACAGTGAATGCGCCGTCTATCTATATATGTCTATGATTTGTTTGCTTTCCAACATAGTGTAAATAAGGTAAATTCATCTCTCTGTGGTGCATATTCCATACGTAATACATTATAATTTTCCTGCTTTATGCGAAAATACCCATGTCACCAAAAAAAAAAAAAGACGTACAATTTCACGGTCCAGTTCAGATGCCAGAGAAAAGTCTATTTCAAGGGCGTTTCAAACGCCACAACAGATACAATCCAAAGTGGAGGAACTTACAATAAAATGTGAATCAGAAAACTGTTTGTTCTATTTCTATGTTCTGTTTCTTTCATTTGGGAAATTCAACGGTTAGAGATTCCTGGGCAACGGCGGGTACTCCTGCTAGTACCTTATAAAAGCTTTCTGAAAGAACATTTTCTGGATGAAAAAAGAAATTCCACCTTTAGTTTAACATAACAACAGTTCAGTAATTAACAATTTAACACCAAAATAAAATTCGGGTATTTCAGAACATTTATATTTTTTGGGGTGGTATGCCATGACAAAGGGTAGATAGCCCCCAGTGTAGATCTTCTCCAACGAAGCGCACTTCTGGAGGTGGCACCCAGTCTGAATTCTTTGTGGCTCAGAAGATTCCGATTTGTGAGAATTGTTGGCCACATCCAGTACTGCAATATGTGTAGCAAAGTGTATTCTGTCTTTATAATTTTTTTGTATCCTTTAGGTATGAATTTTCCAAAAAGCAATTGTTTGTGTAAACTTAGCGTCATATTTGGAGTACGGATGCTAATTAATGAGACTCCCCACAGACGGCAGGCACCCTGAGGCGATGGTGGATGCTGTACAGGTAAGTCTGCTCTCTCCAAGCCTTTTCTAATTGTATTCTATTTATTTGACATGTATATTATTTGGTAATTCTCAAGTGTTAAATAAGTTATGTGCCCCCTCCCCACTGAGTTCTTATATACAGTTTTGTATGATTTATTATCAAAAGCAAACAAACAAAAACAAAATAAAATTAAAAAAAAAGAATTTCTTCTTTTAGTGCACTGCCACAGTGTTAAAACATAATTCGGCGTGGTGTACAGCATGATCATGTGTATATTTTGGATTTAAATTTTTATTTTACATTTTATTTTGTTGATTTTGTATTAATATTTTGTGTTTATAATTATTAGTAATTAATTTGATTTATTATTTAATAAGCATTGGCAAGAAGCTGTTTGTATGAAACCCTGTTCTTTTTTTTTTTTTGATTTTGTCAAGGTAAGTTTTTTAATTTTTTGTTATATTAAAATAGCAAAATGTATAATATTATAAAGCTGAACTATTATTTATTGTGCGAGGCTATGTATATTGTAAAGTGTTTTTTTTTTTCCTGATGAAATGTGTATAATATATTGTAAACAGTTCTATATGCTGCGGTGGGTTGGCACCCTGCCCAGGATTGTGTTCCTGCCTTGTGCCCTGTTGTTGGCTGGGATTGGCTCCAGCAGACCCCCGTGACCCTGTGTTCGGATTCAGCAGGTTGGAAAATGGATAGATGAATGGATAGTTCTATATGTAATACGTACGTTATGAAAACAGAGCTAGGCACATGGTGGAGGATGTAGGGGCTTTGGTGAGAAACCATTTGTATGACGCCCTGTTCTTTATTTTGTTTCTGGAAAAGGAAAAAGGATATAAACTTCTATTTCTACTCCATGTTGATTTGTTTTTGACACAACACTAAGTAGGATGGATTTGAGTCGTTACATGTGCTTACTGTCCAGGCAGGAGTGAACCTCACTCTTAAGTCAGGACAGTTCAGTTGTACTTCTCTCCGGTGTGAATTCTGGTGCGTCTCTGAAGTGTACTGCTCTCACAGATTTGTTTGCCATGTTCCAAACAGCAATATGGCCTCTCATTTTAAAGGGCGGAGTGGTGGCTCTGAGGCTAGGGATCTACACTGGCAATCAGAAGGTTGCCGGTCCGAATCCTGTAAAATGCCAAAAGGGACTCTGCTCTGTGGGCCCTTGAGCAAGGCCCTTAACCTGCAATTGCAGAGCGCTTTGAGTAGTGAGAAAAGCGCTATATAAATGCAAAGAATTATGTGAATTTCCCATTGGGATTAATAAAGTATCTGTCTATCTATCTTTGAGATTCATTTCTCAACAATAGTTTAGTTTGCTTAGTTTTCAGGACACGAGTGAACCTCACTCTTGAGTCCTGAAGGGTTCTTGTTTTTCTGGAATGATTTTTGAACTGCTACTGTTTTTATTCTTTTGTGAACTCTTGTGTGACTCTGAAGACTGCCTATCTGTGAAAACTGTTTGCCACATTCATTACAGCAATATGGCTTCTCTCCGGTGTGAACTCTTGTGTGTCTCTGAAGACTGCTCATTTGTGAAAACTGTTTGCCACATTCATTACAGCAATATGGCTTCTCTCCAGTGTGAACTCTCGTGTGTCTCTGAAGATTGCTCATATATGAAAACTGTTTGCCACATTCATTACAGCAATATGGCTTCTCTCCGGTGTGAACTCTAGTGTGGTCCTTCAGATGCCTCATTTCGGAAAACTGTTTGCCACATTCATTACAGCAATATGGCTTCTCTCTGGTGTGAACTCTCATGTGTCTCTGAAGATTGCTCATATATGAAAACTGTTTGCCACATTCATTACAGCAATATGGCTTCTCTCCGGTGTGAACTCTCGTGTGTATCTGAAGATTGCTCATATAGGAAAACTGTTTGCCACATTCATTACAGCAATAGGGCTTCTCTCCAGTGTGAACTCTCGTGTGTTTCTGTAGATTGCCCATCTCTGAAAACTGTTTGCCACATTCATTACAGCAATATGGCTTCTCTCTGGTGTGAACTCTCAGGTGTCTCTGAAGATTGCTCATATATGAAAACAGTTTGCCACATTCATTACAGCAATATGGCTTCTCTCCGGTGTGAACTCTCGTGTGGTTCTGAAGATTGCTCATTTCGGAAAACTGTTTGCCACATTCATTACAGCAATATGTCTTCTCTCCAGTGTGAACTCTCATGTGTCTCTGAAGAGCACTCCTGTTAGAGAATTCTCTAACACATTCCACACTGCAGTGTTTTTTCTTTCCTGTGTAAAATTTAAAACAAAAAGGAAAAAAAAAAAAAAAACACTTATTTTCAATTCGCTGCCTTATCATCAACATTAACTCACATTAAATACATGATGGCTGAAATTAGGAACAACCTTTGATCAGCATAAGCAATTATAAAACTTTTGTTGTACTTGGAAAACACACTTAATTTGTTAATTTTATGTCCTTTATTACAACTGCTCAGTAGGGCCACATGTATAAAACTTCCTTATGCTTGGCCACATATATGAAAGCTGTTTCTTATGCAAAAGTTAGGATTTATAAAACTAGAACTTGCCATTTAAATTGGCTCAACGTTCCCTCAAATTTTGAGCATTTGTAAGTCCCATGCAGACTTTATTTGTGTTGGTATTTTAGCAACTCCAGGTGGAAAAACGAAGAACTGAAAAGAAAATTTCATTTCAATACACATTTCACATTCTGATGTTTGACAGGCTACACAAGAAGTGAGTTTTGGTGTATCACAATGACATTTTGGATCATGATGATGACTTAGCTGATTTAGACTCCCTACTGTCATCCTCTTTGAAGTGTGTGCTGAACTGCAGCCTTCATTACAGAGACCACCATGCAGAAATCACACAATCCCAGTTCTCTTACAGGTCTTAACAGCTGTGGGTGATTTGGCGATGGCAGCTTTTCAGTGTGAACTGCCTGACTGGTGAGGAATCTCTCAGTCACCCTGAGCCACGTAATGCCATCTGTATGGGATGGTATGCTTAAGACGGTAGAGAGATACATGCAATATCGTTACCATCAGGCGGTGCAAGTCCTGATCAAAATGAAATCTGCAGCAACATCTTCTGTCATCAGCAGTGGTGGTCTTACTTGGCCTACAAGTCCCTTTATGATTACTGAGCTCACCAGTGTGTTCTTTCTTGTTATTGATATTCCAGACAGTTGAATTGGGTAATCTTAAGGTTTTCCGATGTCTCTAATGATTTCATTATTATTTTCCAGCTTCTTTGACTTTCACTGGCACAGCTCTTGCCCTCATGTTGATCAATGGCAACTACAAAGACCAAAGGCAGTCTGTAGGTAAGAGTAAGCGGAGGTGTCTTAGGACTATGGTACCATTATGGTACCATGAAAGGGGAGGATGATTCAGAAAAAGTGCTGTCATTTCTACAAGGTGTGACTGAAATGTTTGCAAATCCCCTTAAATGAAAATCAGTAATTTGTACTTTAATTACATCTGAATTATTTAATTTGTAATTTTAAACGGTGGATTAAAGGAGTAAATGCAAGAAGAATGTTTCATTGCATCCGCCATTATGGAGGGTACTATATAAAACAGAATGCCACGCCAAGCATGAAAAGTGCACCTTCAATAATTAGAATGTGTCCTGACATTATCCACACTTGAACTAAAACCACTTGACACCAAAACAAACAACAAAATGTCTTCTTTCATTCACCAAAGCAAAAGAGAGCAATGGATGAGTGACGCCTCAGTGCACAGGCCTACAGAACTGCAGTGACATCGGGGGAAAAAAATAGAAGATGAGAAAACCGAGGAACAGCTCAGCTGTTGGTGTTTCAGCTCTACAGAGGAGTGGCAGGTGACACCAGGACTGGTAACCTTTGTGACACGCTGGTGACATTTATACTCACCATTATAATGTTAAAGGGTATCTACTATCAGGACTTATTTATGTTGAGTAAGCTAAAATTTGCCAGGTTTTACTGTCTATTTGATCCATTGTGTGTGTTCATGTATGGAATTATTATCTCTGTTATGGCTGCAAACATCAAGCAGTCCAAGCCTGCACTCAATGAAGAGCGCTATAAAGATGAAATACAACTGAATTAAACAGTAGTGTTACACAAATTAATTGGCCTTGAATTAAAACTGCCCAGATTTTGCTGTTTATTGTGAAATTGGCTTGTAGTTGGTTGACTGGTCTACCAATTTCATGACATGGAATATATTAAGCTGAGGACACGCGTACAACTGACAGAGTGCACAGAGTGGAAAGTGGTGAAGAAAATAACTGCTGTGTGGAAATATCTTAAAGTATCTGAAATGTGATATGAATTTTATATATAAAGTTTAAAATGAAAAAGTTAGTTGTTAGTTGTGGTGTATTTAAAGCAAAGACATTTCCCGCAACTAATTTGATGAGAAACATTTAGGTACAACACACAGCTGAGCATATCGACTTTCAACAATGCAGTGAAAGCAGGAAAACCGCTAAGGAAACAAATGTGTCTTAGCTGTCAATAATGGCAGTGTTTGAAAAGAACCAGACATATGATCAGGACAGGACATAAAAATCAGAGTATCCCTCAAAAATAAATTGCAATTTATCATTTTAGATACACCACCATTTTCTATAGTAGGAAGTTTAGGATTCCATCTTTTAAGTCCTATAACATGTATGCACGATATACAATGGCGAGAGGATGCTTCTTTTCAGACGTAGCAGTACCAAGATGAACACTTTCATGACATTTCATATACAGTGACATGCAAATGTGTTATGATGAAAATAACTGTTACTGTGAATAGTTAAGTCAATATCAGATTAATTGATCTCCAAAAGCCATAAAGTTAAAGATAAAACATTCTTTTCTGCATTTTAAACAGGATTTGTGTCTTATTTTTGATTTGTAGAGTGAAAAAAGGAGGAGTACCCCAGAAATGTTTGTGCACCCCAAGAGATTGGAGGTCTCAGATGTCTTTTTTTTCCCCAAGACGTCAGACCCTAATTAGCTCCTTAGGGCTTTGCTTTTTTACAATCATCATTATGAATGGCCAGGCGATGCAAAATTCAAAGCTGTATAAATTCTCAGACGCCTCAAACCTTGTCCCAGCAATCAGCAGCCATGGGCTCCTCTAAGCAGCTGTCTAACACTCTGAGGAATAAAATAATTTATAGTCACAAAGTAGGAAAAGACTATAGAAGATGTCAGAGTTTTCAATTAGCCACCTCCTCAGTTGGTAACGTTATGAAGAGATGGCAGTTAACAGCAATGGTGGAAATCAAGTTGAGGTCTGGAAGACCAAGTCAACTTTCCAAGACAAGTGCACACAGCATTGCTAGAATGGCAAATCTAAACCCCTGTGTCTTAAAGCTTCTTGGTGGTCTTTTGTAGTCCGACTCTGGAGTGGTGATGCACTGTTCTACTGTCCAGCGACACCACCACACATATAACCTTCAGGAAAGAGCCATCAGAAGAAAAATTTCCTGTGTCCTCACCACAAAATTCAAAGTTTGCAGATGAACATCTAAACAAGCCCGATGCCTGTTGAAAACACGTCCTGTGAACTGATTAAGTCAAAATAGAACTTGTTGGCCACAATGTGCAAAGGTGTGTTTGAAGAAAAAGGGCACAGAATTCCATGACAAGAAAACGTCTCTGACTGTTAAGGATGGGAGAAGATCAATCACACAGGAGCACCAGGAACTGTTTACTGGTAGAGGGAGGAATGAATTCAATTAAATATTTGAAAATTCTGAAACAAACATCACACCATCTATAAAAGTTAAAAATGAAAAAGTATGGCTTCTACAAAAGGATAATGATCAGAACTGCACCCCAGAATTCACAATGGCCCAAGCTTAATGTTTTGTCATGGCTCTCTCAGTTTCTCGATCTGAACATTAATGACAATCTGTGATGCGACAGACTGCCTGGGCCCAATCCCAGCAGTGATGCCTCCAGCACAGAAAGACAAGGGGAGAGGGCTTAGTCTGAATACTGTCTCCCCCAGACCGATAGAGGGCAGCCACCTTGGCTTGCAATGGGGCCACGGTTTTGGAGCATGGATGCTCAACCTTACTGGGGCCCATTGCCACCACCAGGAGGTGCCTGGATGTTTACTGGGCCCCGTTTAGCAGCACCTCCACCACACTAGGAAGTGCTGTTGGAAGAAGGTCATTGGACGCCTGGGGCCTCATGTATAAACGATGTGTACGCACAAAAATGTTGCATACTCCCGTTTCCATGCTCACATCATGATGTATAAAAACTAAACTTGGTGTAAAGCCACACACATTTTCAGGGCAGCTAAATCCTTGGTGTACGCAAGTTCCCTGCTTGGTTTTGCAAACTGGCAGCCCCCAGCATCAATGTAGTGCTTTTGTTCCAGTGTTTCCCTTTCATTTTTAGATCCACATCCCTGACACGGCTTTATCAAATACACTGAAATTAACCACATATTGTTAATTAATTTAAGGCATCTGATTGTAATTAACCTGTAACAATATAATGGTTCACAGAATGGCCAAACTATTCCAAATACCATAGTAGCTTTAGCGTTGTTACTCTCAAGTATTCATCCCACTGTATCTGAGTGTGGAATCACAGCTCTACAGCAGCTGATCAGAAAGAGAATTAACGGGATACAGCATCAAGCACATGCTGCCTCAGCCATGCTGTCTATTTGAACTACTCTCATACGGCAAAACGCTTCAGAGCCTTTCCTGTACTGACCTCATGGTTCAGAGTTTCATCCCAAGAGCTCTAAACGCACTGACTCAGTTCAAATGCTCCTTGTAGATCTTTTGTACTTAAGTACAATTACCTCACTGTAAACTTGCGATACAGTTATAATGTTGCACAACCTGAGCCACTTTATGAAGCGCGTATTTACATATGATGACAATATCATTTTTAAGATGAAATGCAGCAAAATATGTTTATTACATTATATAGCTATGAAGAGGATGAAGAAT
Organism: Erpetoichthys calabaricus; assembly: GCF_900747795.2. Lineage (NCBI taxonomy): Eukaryota > Metazoa > Chordata > Cladistia > Polypteriformes > Polypteridae > Erpetoichthys > Erpetoichthys calabaricus. The sequence goes on along the minus strand of NW_026261577.1, from coordinate 219,912 downwards.
AGAAAAGGCATTGGTCTAGATGACATACCTGTGGAAGCATGGAGGTGTTTAGGAGAGATGGCAGTGGAGTTTTTAACCAGATTGTTAAATGGAATATTAGAAAATGAGAGGATATTTAAGATTAAGGGGGATGTGCAGGATCTGTACTAATTACAGGGGAATAAAACTGATGAGCCACAGTGTGAAGTTATGGGAAAGAGCAGTGGAAGCTAGGTTAAGAAGTGAGGTGATGATTAGTGAGCAGCAGTACGGTTTCATGCCAAGAATGTGCACCACAGATGCAAGGTTTGTTCAGAGGGTGTTGATGGAGAAGTTTAGAGAAGGCCAGAAGGAGTTGCATTGCGTCTTTGTGGACCTGGAGAAAGCATATGACAGGGTGCCTAGAGAGGAGCTGTGGTATTGTATGAGGAAGTCGGGAGTGGCAGAGAAGTATGTAAGGGTTGTACAGGATATGTACGAGGGAAGTGTGACAGTGGTGAGGTCTGCGGTAGGAGTGACGGATGTATTCATGTTGGAGGTCGGAGTACATCAGGGATTGTTATTTGCAATGGTGATGGACAGGTTGACAGACAAGATTAGACAGGAGTACCCGTGGACTATGAT